>NW_026068217.1:427978-491508 GCF_014885135.2 Alexandromys fortis
TTTTTTTTTTTTTTTTTTTTTTTTTTTTTTTTTTTTTTTTTTTTTTTGAGACAATCTTACATTGCTCAGGCTGGCCTGGAACCCTGGCAATGTAGCCGAAAACGACCCAATGTTTGGATTAGAGGCTTGCGTTACTTAGGCCGGCTAGAATTTTTTTTTTTTTTTTTTTTTTGGCCGGCTAGAATTTGAAACAATTCTAAACGAACGCTGTCTAGAGGATGATTCCATTTTTTTGTTTGTTTGTTTTTTGAGACAGTGTTTCTCTGTAGCTTTGGAGCCTGTCCTGGTACTAGCTCTTGTAGACCAGGCTGGTCTCGAACTCACATAGATCCGCCTGCCTCTGCCTCCCGAGTGGTGGGATTAAAGCCATGCGCCACCACCGCCCGGCTGATGATTCCATTTTTAAATGTACAAACCATTTTGTTAAACACTTCCCTCCAAAAAATACAAGCGCAGCCTTGCACAGCTGTGCATGCGCATTGAAATTCGCAACCCGCGACATCTTCACGCACAACGAAAGGGGCGGTGCAGCCTTTTTAGCAAACCAATAAGAAACCTCCAGATTATCTTTTCCCTATTGGTCCCCTGGAACCAATCGGAAGCGAACTGCTTTTTTTTAGCGAGCGTCTGCGGCGCGTGACGTAATATGAGGGGTCGCCCAGCAGGGCTGAGCCGGGCCAATGGGGAGCGACAAGGGTTCGGCTCGCCCATTCTCACGCCCCACCCTCGGACCTTGCTGGAAGAAAGTTTCGCCCGGCCGCCCAGGGACGCGAGCGAACATGGCCTCGCCGAGATGGCTCTGGTGTGCGTGTGCGACCGCGGCGGTGGCACTGCTGCTCGTCTCCAGGCTTCCCTCGGCCTCTGCCCAAAGAAAGAAGGAGGTGAGGCGGCGCCTGCCAGCGCCAGGGACTTTCTCGGCTTGGGGCTAGAGAGGGTCAGCTCGCTCCTTCCCCAGGATGTGTGCTGGGCGTGACTTGGATTCCGCCTTTGGGAGGAAGTTGGCCTCACAAAAGCGGGAGCTGTAACTTCTTGTGTTTTGGAGTCTCGAATCCAAAAGCAGGCTGTAGCGGGAGACCAGCTGGCTTCCAGCAGCTGGAAAATGTGCAGCTATAAGTTGTGACACTTCTGGAGGCCGGGCCGTTTGGGGGGTCGGGCTGAGAAGCCCGATTTGCTAACCAGAGGGTATAATGCAAGCTTCTGTTGTCGACCAGGTCGCTCCCTCTGGCGTGTGTTAGGGCTGTCTTGTTCGCTCAGGAGTTGAAGTAGATAAACAAAATGATGCCATTCGTACCCGTTTATCAGCGTGCTCGGCTGTGTTCTGTTTGCTTGATAGACACGAATGAGCAAACTGAGACACCCCACGCCACCCCTTTGTGAAACAGACTTTGCCATGTGGAAGACACGCAATATCCTTTCTGTCTATTTTTGTTCTGTTTCCTTTGAAGCATTCTCCTACTGTAGCCCATGCTGGCCTTGTTCTCATGAAAATCCTCCTGCATTTGCCTTCCAAGTGTTGGGGTTACAGGTGTGAGCCGCGACACCCAGCTGTATTTTTTAACCTTGATATTTAGCAGTCCAAACAGATGAATCTTAGCACTGTGTTTTTGAACATTTGTAACTTAGAACCATATACCCTTAAAAGTTAAAAGACTACTAACAATTAGTAACAATTATTTATACCCTCTAATTTTATAGGTAAGGAAAACCAACCCTAGGTTTACACAGTTAACTTCTGTAGTTAAAGTAGACTAAAGCCCTTCATTCCAATGCTATTTCCTGTGCTTTCTGCACCGCCTCGAGTATATAAAACCTGTGTGCACATTTTTGAACATTACAGCTGTTAAGTTAAATTAGTAAATAAACTAATTTCTATATCTGAGTATTTGAATTATTTCATAAGACTAAAAACTAAGCTAAGCCTGGCATGGTGACCATGCCTGTATTCAAAACATCGTAGTGAAAGAGGAACAGGAATTCAGTATCATCCAAGTGAGTTGGAGACTCATCTGGGCTACACGAGACCCTATTTGATTTATTTATTTCTTTATTAATTAAAGATTTCTGTCTCTTCCCCACCGCCGCCTCCCCTTTCCCTCCCCCTCCCTCAACCAAGTCTCCCTCCCTCGTCAGCCCAAAGAGCAATCAGGGTTCCCTGCCCTGTGGGAAGTCCAAGGACCACCCACCTCCATCCAGGTCTAGTAAGGTGAGCATCCAAACTGCCTAGGCTCCCACAAAACCAATAGGTGCAGTAGGATCAAAAACCCAATGCCATTGTTCTTGGGGTCTCAGTAGTCCTCATTGTCTGCTATGTTCAGCGAGACTGGTTTTATCCCAGGCTTTTTCAGACCCAGGCCAGCTGGCCTTGGTGAGTTCCCGATAGGACATCCCCATTGTCTCAGTGTGTGGGTGCACCCCTCGCGGTCCTGAGTTCCTTGCTTGTGCTCTCTCCTTCTCCTGATTTGGACCTTGAGATTTCAGTCCGGTGCTCCAATGTGGGTCTCTGTCTCTGTCTCCTTTCATCGCCTGATGAAGGTTAATATTCAGGAGGATGCCTATACGAGACCCTATATGATAAAACAAAAACTAGCAAATGAAGACATTGAATTAGGAAGGTGACAAAGAGGAAAGTAAAAATACAATTATCAAAGATATGATCTAGTGAGCAGCCTTTATGCTAGGCCAAGAAATTGATATGACCTTTTATGTTTTTTTTAGCGTTCAATTCATGGATAGATGCTCACCAGCTCCTTGGAGGCCTAAGAGGGTGTGGAATCACCTGGAACTATAGTTGACAGTTGTGACCTGCCAATCCCAGGTGCTGTGCAAAGGCATCAAGAACTCTTAACATGAATTAGCTCTAGCCTCTGATGTGACTTTTTGAAAGAATCCTAATCCATTCTTTTTTGGTGGGGATGGGGTTGGAATTCAAGACTGAATTTCTCTTTGCATAGCCTTGGCTGTCCTGGAAGTCATCTGTAGACCAGGCGGACCTCAACTCAGAGATCCACCTGCCTCTGCCTCCCAAGTGCTGAGTTAAAGGTGTGCGCCACCACCGCCCGGCCCAAGCCATTCTTTGTAGAAAACAGTATGCAAGGGAGTACATAATTTTGTACCCTTAAAGTCCTGGTTTTAAGCTGTAAGTTAGTGTATCTATCTAGGGAAAACTGTTAGGACATGACAATACCTTAGCAGCTGCTATCTCTGGACATTTAGTAATGTTGGTAAAGGAAATGCTTTCACGTTTTGCCCTGTATATTGGTATTGTTTTAAGAGAAAGAGGGAGTCATTCCTGTGGACATTTAGACAAGTTTTTGGTACATATTCCACACTGGCCTTGAATTCCTCTGGGGTGCCAGAATCAAAAAGTAAGCGTTTTGCTCCGTGGCCTAAACTGGCCTTGAGCTTTTGGTCCTCCTGCTTCAGACTACCCAGTGCTAGAATTAAAGGTGTCTGCCACCATGCCTGGTCACTTACTCTTTTTAAAGATTTCCTTTTATTTTTAAGTAATTAAAAATTAGGTATATGAATGTTTACCTGGTGCCATTGGGTGTTAGAGCATCAGAGCCCCTGGAACTGGAGTTACAAATGGTTTTGGGCCCCTATGTGGGTGCTGAAAATATAATCTGGTCCTCTGCAAAAACAGCAAATGCTCTTAACTGGCTAAACCGTCTCTTAAGACGTGCGTGTATGCCTGCATGCGCACGCGTGTGCAACTTGTGTGTAGGTTCCAGTGGAAGCGGGGCTACTCAGAGCTGAAGTTACAGGCTATTATAAGCTGACTGATGTGGGCGATGGGAATTGAAGGGTCCTCTGGAAGATCTGAGTTATCTCTTTGGTCCCTTAACTTTTATTTACTTGTTTGTTAGTTTGTATGGGGAGGGGGTGTCAAGTGCCACTACACACATGTGGAGGCCGAAAGATAAATTGCAGGCGTAAGTTCTCTCCTACCATATGGCACCCGGGGATGAAACTCAGATCATCAGGCTTGGTGACAAGCACCTTTACCCATGAGCCATCTCACTGGCCCCCGCTTAATCTTTTAAAATAAAGGTGTGGGGTTCTTCATTGTTGCTTGTTGGTTATGAGACAAGGTCTCCTGAAACTAGCTCAGGCCAGCCTCATACTCTCTGAGGATATGAGATCACCTTGAACTCCTGCTTTCTTTTTAGGTGCTGGGATTATAGGAGTGTGCTACCAAGCCCAGCAGAAAGGGTGAAGGGCTTGTAAGTTTAGAATTTCCATCAGTGAAATTATGTTTAGTAATTTTTTATTGAACTAAAAACACGAATGCCTATTAGAAAGTAGATTTCTAGTAGGGGGCAGCTAGAGAGATGGCTCAGCAGTTCGTCTTGTATTGCTCTTGCAGAGTACCTGGGTTCAGTCCACATGGTGGCTCACAGTCATATTTTTTTTGGATTTTTTTTAATATTTATTTATTATGTATACAATATTCTGTCTGTGTGTATGCCTGAAGGCCAGAAGAGGGCGCCAGACCTCTTTACAGATGGTTGTGAGCCACCATGTGGTTGCTGGGAATTGAACTCAGGACCTTTGGAAGGGCAGGCAATGCTCTTAACCACTGAGCCATCTCTCCAGCTCCCTTTTTTTTTGGATTTTTGAGACAGGGTTTCTCCATAGCTTTTTGGTTCCTGTCCTGGAACTAGCTCTTCTAGACCAGGCTGGCCTCGAACTCACAGAGATGCACTTGCCTCTTCCTCCCGAGTGCTGGGATTAAAGGCGTGCGCCACCATCGCCCGGCACTCACAGTCATTATTAACATCAGATCCTGAGGACTTGATACTCTCTTGTGACTTGTACACATGCATACATGTAGATAAAACACAAATCTTTTTAAAAATTGTTTACTTTTTAGAGGAATATGCTAAATTGTATATTTTTAAATGGTTAATCTGGATTTTCTGTTATATAAATTTTCCTCAATAATTTTTTTTAAATAATCTGATTCTAACTTCCTTTTATTCATGCCCACTGTTCAGACTTTGAAAATTACATTAACTACTTATCTGGCTGACCTTTAACCTATCCTTTTTATGTATATCAAAGGAAATTATCATAAACAGGATATAAGTACAACAACAAAGAAATATGGGAAATGTAACTCAGTGTTTTTTTTTTAATTAAGAAAAATATTTTCCAAGGGTCCGAGTCCTTAATGTTGGAAATCCATAACCAAGATACAGAAAAAAAGTTAGTATGGAGATAGTGTAACGGTATTCACTGTATATTTCAAATAACTTTTACTACTGTATCCATTGACCACTATACAACAGAGTAACAAATACTGTCAACAGAAGTCAGAGTTCCAAGCCAGTGACATAGCTCAGTGGTAGGTAGAGTGCTTGCCTATCCTGCATAAGGCCCTGTTGACCCCATTTTTTTGCTTCCAGAAGTGCTAATACAAAAAATCTGCTGAGCCATCTCTCCAGACTGGAAGGGTGTGAGTGTGAGAGTGTGTGTGTGTGTGCGCGCGCGCGCGCGCGCGCACGCGCTCAGGGAGTACTGAGAATTGAATACCCAGGTCTTTTCAAATGCCGGTTAAATGTTCTACTAACTGAATATATCCCCAGTGTTTCAGTCAGAGTTAGTATTGCCGTGTTGAAACACCATGACCAAAGTAACTTGGGGAGGAAAAGGGTTTATTTGGCTTACATTTCCATATCACAGTTCATCACGAGAGGAAGTCGGGACAGGAATTCAAACAGGGCAGGATCCTGGAGGCGGGTGGTAATGCAGAGGCCATCGAGAAGAGCTTCTTACTGGCTTGCTCCACATGGCTAGTTCAGCCTGCTTTATTGTAGAATCAGGACCACAAGCCTTTACCAACCCCTCAGCCCCACCCACAATGGGAGGGACCCTCCCACTAATTAAGAAAATGCCCTATAGGCTTGCCTATAGCCCTATCTTCTTCTGGAGGCCTTTCTCACTTGAGGCTCCCTCCTTTCTGATGACTTTAGCTTGTGCCAAGTTGACATAAAACTAGACAGAACATCCAGTTGGAAACAATTTTTGGACTGGGCTGGTACCCTAGACTGAACCCAGGGCCTCATGATTGCTGAGTAAACACTGCCACTAAGCTACATCTTCCGGTGCGCAGGATTTTAAATACAGGGCTAAAGATAGAGATCGGCAGTAGAGTGCATGTGTAGCTTGCTCAAGACCTTGGATTCAGTCCTCAGTAAAGGCTAAAATAGTTGTCTTTCTTTCTTAATGTTGCTTTCTACTATTTTTGTTTTTGTGGGTTTTTCTTCTTTAATTTTAACCTAGGTTAGTCTTAAACTTGCTGCATTGTTGAGGATGATCCTGAGATCCTGATTCTCTTATTCTCAAGTGCTGTGGGTTCTTTTGTTTTTAAGACTGGGGCTTGTGGAGTCTTCAGGTGACCTGGAACTCAGTATATGTAGATGACTTTGAACTCCTGATCTTCTTTCTTCCACAGTTTTTAATTTTTTTTAAAAGAGGGTCTTACAGTATTGTTCATGCTGCCCTAAAAGTCACGATCCTTCTGCCTCAGCCTCCTAAGTACTGAGGTTATAGATATATGCCACCATACTTGGTAAGATTATATATCTTTTTTTCATTTTTTTTATGTGTGGGTATTGTGCCTGCATGTATGTCTGTGCTCCATGTGCATGTCTGGTATCCAGAAGAGGGCACTAGAACCCTTGGAACTGGAGTTAGAGCTGGTTGTTAGTAAACATGTGGGTGCTGGGAAACAAATCCTGGTTCCTCTGCCAGGCCACAAGAACCAGTGCATCTTATCTCTCCACCATCTAAAGTTATGTTTTGTGACCTCTTTCTGAGAATCTGTATCCTTTGCCCTAGCTAGTTTTGCTTCAAACTGGCACGGGCTAAAGTCATCTGAGAGGATGGACCCTCGATTGAGAAAATGCCTCCATAAAGTCAGGCTCTAAACAGACAAGCCTGTAGGACATTTTCTTTTTCTCTCACTGCTCCCCCACCCCACAAGACAGGATTGTTCTGTGTAGTCCTGGCTCCCCTCCAGGCCTTCTTCATTAGCTCCTGCTTTTAGGTTTCTGCCCTATTTTGAGCTCCTGTCTTGACTTCCTTTGATGATGAACAATAAGGTGGAAGTGGAAGTTAAATAAACCTCTTTCTCCCGCTAGTTGCTTCTGGTCTCCATGTTTTATCGCAGCAAAAGGGGGGGAGAGGAGTGGGGGGAGGGGGAGGGGAGTGGGAGGAGGGGGAGGGAAATGGGAGGCTGGGAGGAGGTGGAAATTTTTTTCTTTCAATAAAAATAAATAAATAAATAAATAAAAAACAAAAACATCAAAAAAAGATACCCTAACCAAGACAAAAAATGATAGAAAAATATGTAAAGGAATAGATGCAAAAAGAATACCAAAGAATGATAAAATGATCATGATGTTTGAATGGCTGTCTTCCTGCTTCTTGGTTCTCAAAAAAAAATCTTGTCAAATATTAAAGAGGATTTACTTTAATCCAGTCATACTGAACTGTATAGCAAATTGCTGAGTCTTGTTTTCATCAGCAGCAGTTTGCGGGGGGGGGGGGGGGATCCCCATTATTTGGCTTTTGTGAAAATTAAGTGAAATGAGCACAGTCCATAGATTCTCCATGGGTTTTCTTTCTTTCTGCCTCCCTCCCTCTCTCCCTCCCTTTCTTTTTATCTTTCTTTCATGTATAGTGTTCTGTTTGCATGTATGCAGGCCAGAAGAGGGCACCAGAGCTCATAGATGGTTGTGAGCCACTGGGAAATTGAACTCAGGACCTCTGGAAGAGCAGCCAGTGCTCTTAATCTCTGAGCCATCTCTCCAGCCCCTCTCCAAGGATTTTCTAATGCAGTACTTGGAATATAAAATATAGGTGATTCCCTTTCTCTATAAATAGATGGTTTTCAATTGCTTTTTTGCTTTTTCAGTTCTATGGCTCACACCCAGGCCCTTACACATGCTAGGCAAGCCCTCTCCTTCCAAGCTACACCTCCAACTCTTTATCTTTTTGCGATATACTTTTTCAAATAAAGCAAGTTCAGAAAGAGTTACCTGTGTGTATGTATGCATGTATGTATGTATGTGTGAGTATGTATGTATGTGTATATATATATGTGTACATATATATGCACACACACACACACACACACACACACACACATATATATATATATATATATATATGAGACAAGGTTTAACAGCTCTGGCTATGCTGGAACTCACTTTGTAGATCAGGCTGACCTTGAACTCACAGAGATTCACCTACCTCTGCCTCTCAAGTACTGTAATTAAAGACATGCGCTACCACCACCCGGGCATGAATTACCAGCATCTTTAATGAGGCAGGGTATCACTTGAAAAACTTTTGGATTCTTCAATGTAGAAAACTGATACATCAAAGTATCACAAATGTTAGCCTGGAGAGATGCCTCAGTTTTTAAGTGTATTCTGCTCTTGCAGAGGACCTGTATTTGATTCCCAGCACCCACATGGTGGCTCACAACCATCTGTAACACCAGTTTCAGGAAATATGATACCACCTTCTGTCCCCTTGAGCCCTAGACATGTGTGTGGTGCACATACCCACAGGCAAACAAAGCAAGCATACCCATGAAATAAAACCTGAGAAATATTACAGATGCATACCCTGTAGCTCTGTAGGCAGTATCTATTACAGAAACAAAGCAGCTGCAAAAAAATGAGACAGCCCTCCCCCCCAAGAAAAAAGTATCAGAGAAGGAGATAGGAATGTATTTTAGCTATGTTTAGGAAGAAGGTAAACAGAGTGGAGCAGATAGCAAAGGAATTAAAAATGCTCAGTTCTTTGCTGACAGTCTGTCTCTTTCAGTAATTATCTGTCAATTATGTTTCCAGATCAGTTCCATTTTAATTGAAGAACAGAGTTATAAATGTATTACTGAAGACCAGTTAAATGAGTAGGAAGGCTAAAAATAAGATTTTCTTAATGAGTACACATGCCCTGATGGACTAGAACAGACATAATATCAAGGTTTTGAAGAAAGTGGAGATATGTTTTAGAGGAATCCAGACTGGTGACACTTTTGAAACTCAAATAATTTGAATGACAGAACTAATTTTAGTTCTAAATGGTAATGGATTTCTGTATTCCATTACCATTGGGAGATGGTAGTGTCAGAATTCATAGTGGTTACATTTTTTTTTTGAGTCAGGGTTTCTCTGTGTAGCCCCAACTGCCTTGAACTCAGTCTGTAGACCAGATTGGCCTTGAACTCACAGAGATCCACTTGCCTCTGCCTCCCTAATCCTGGTATAAAAGGCACGTGCCACCACTGCCTGGCTAAGCTTCAAGCTTCTTTGATAGAGCTAGGGGAGATAAATATGCCTGGGTGTAGTGCTGCATACTTGTTAAAACAGGGCTTGAGAGTCAAAAGGAATAGGATCTTTATAAGCTTAAGACTAGCCTTGTCTACATAGTAAAGTCCAAGGTTACACAGGGCTACGTAATGGAAGAGAGAAAGCTAGATTTCTGGGAGTGAATTTCTCTAATCCTAGCACACACTGGGGAGAACAAGGCAAGAGGATCATGCCTTGTTAAAGCGTGACTAGGCTACATGAGTTGATAGCCAGATTGAGCCACAGAGGGAGACCCACTCTCAAAACAGAAGTAAGAAAACAGAACTAAAACCTTTCCATTTAAATTGAATGAGAGAGTTGGGCAGTGGTGGTGCACACAGCCTTTAATCCCAGCACTTAGGGAGTTGCAGGACAACCAAGGCTGTATAGTAAGATGTTTTAAAATCAAGTCTTTAGAGGCTGGAGAGATGGCTCAATGGTTAAGAGCACTGGCTGCCTTGCTCTTCTAGAACTTCTGAGTAAACAAAATACATGAATAAATAAACCTTTAAAAATACCCTTAGAGGAATAGAGAAGGCTAAAGTGTGAAAGAAGTGCCTAAGAATTATTAAGACGTGAGGCTGGAGAGATGACTCAGTGGTTAAGAGCACTTAACTCTTGGAGAGGACCCATGTTTGGTTCTGAGCACCCATGTGGTAGCTCCTGGCTTCCTTTAACTTCAGTTCCAGGAAATTTGATGCACTCATCTGACCTCTGAGGGTACAGTGTACACACATGATACACATATACACATGCAGACACAACACTTATACACATTTTTTTTAAATCTCAAAAAAGGATAAAAATAATAATTAAGGTATTATACTTCTGGGCTGGGGAGATGGTTTAGTGGCTAAAAGTGCTTGCTGCTATTTCAGAGGACCTGAATTTGGTTCTGCGCATCCACATTAGGCTGCTCATAACTTCCTGTGACTCCAGTTTCAGGGGATCTAACACCCCATTCTGGACACCTGCAGTGATGTGTACATACCCACACAGGGACATACATATATGCACATAATTAAAAATAAAATATTCTTTTATAAGGTCAGGTGTGGTGGTACATGCCTTTAATCCTAACAGTCTTGGGAGGCAGAGACAAGCAGATCTCTGAGTTCGAGGCCAGCCCAGTCTACAGAGCAAATTCCAAGACAGCCAGAGCTACACAGAAAAACCCCTGTCTTGAAAAACCAAAAAGAAAAGAAAGAAATTATTTTTTTAAAGAATGGATTTATTTGTTTATTTATTTAGGGTTTTGTTTTTTTTTTTTTTTTGAGACAGGGTTTCTCTGTGTAGCCTGGAACTTGCTCTGTAGACCACGCTGGCCTCGAACTCACAGAAACAAACAAAGCTGCTATGAACATAGTTGAGCACATGTCCTTGTGGCACAATTGAGCATCCTTTGGGCATATACCCAAAAGTGGTATTATTGGGTCTTGAGGAAGGTTGTTTTCTAATTTTCTGAGAAATCACCACACTGACATCCAAAGGGGTTGTACCAGCTTGCATTCCCACCAGCAATGCAGAAGTGTTCCCTTTTCCCCACAACCTCTCCAGCATAAGTTGTCATCAGTGTTTTTGATCTTGGCCATTCTTACAGATGGAATCTCAGAGTTGTTTTGATTTGCATTTCTCTGAAGACTAAGGATGTTGAACATTTCCTTAAGTGTCTTTCAGCCATTTTAGATTCCTCTGTTGAGAGTTCTCTGTTTGTGTCTGTACTCCATTTTTTATTGGATTATTTGTTCTTTTGGTGTCCAATTTCTTGAGTTCTTTGTATATTTTGGAGATCAGACCTTTGTCTGATGTGGGGTTAGTGAAGATCTTTTCCCATTCTGTAAGCTGTCATTTTGTCTTGTTGACCGTGACCTTTGCTTTACAGAACCTTTTCAATTTCAGGAGGTTCCATTTATTAATTGTTTCTCTCAGTGTCTGTGGTACTATGGTTATATTTAGGAAGTGGTTCCCCATGTCAATGCATTCAAGTGTACTTCCCACTTTCTCTTCTATAAGGTTCAGTGTGGCAGGCTTTATGTTGAGGTCTTTGATCCATTAGACTTGAGTTTTGTACATGGTGATAGATATGAGTCTATTTTCATTCTTCTATATGTTGATATCCAGTTATGCCAGTACCACTTGTTAAATATGCTTTCTTAGCCGGGTGGTGGCGGCGCATGCCTTTAATCGGGAGGCATAGGCAGGCGGATCTCTGTGAGTTCAAGGCCATCCTGGTCTACAAGAGCTAGTTCTAGGACAGGCTCCAGAGCTACAAAGAAACTTTGGCTCGGAAAAAAACAATTAAATAAATAAATAAATATGCTTTCTTTTTTCCATTTGATATTTTTGCTTCCTTGTCAAAAAACAGGTGTTCAAAGATGTGTAGATTGATATCCAGGTCTTCTATTCCGTTCCATTGGTCCTCCTGTCTGTTTATATGCCAATACCAGGCTGTTTTTAGTACTGTAGTTCTGTAGTAGAGTTTGAAGTCAAGGATTGTAATGCCCCCACACGTTCTTTTATTTTTCATGCTATCTTGGGTTTTTTGCTTTCCATATAAAATTGAGTACCGTTCTTTCGAGGTCTTTGAAGAATTTTGCAGGGATTTTGATGGTCATTGCGTTGCATCTGTTAGAATTCCATATTCTTGAAGATTTTTCTAGATCTACTCAGTCAAGTCTATTGGAAGATGAAATGGAGAAATCTGTGCTTTTAACAGAATTTGCTTCCAGACATGTTCACATTCTGAACGGTATTTTCTCTATAAAACCAAGCTAGGCTTACTTATTTTAAGATATATTAAAATAATAGTTTGCTGTTTTCTTGCTATTTTAAGATAGGGTTTCTCTGTGTAGTCCCTGGCTGTCCTGGCACTCGCTTTGTAGATCAAGCTGGCCTTTCTCTTCCGAGTGTTGGGATTAAAGGCATGAGCCATCACCACCCAGCTTATTTTGCTTTTTTTTTTTGAGATTGAATCTCACTGTGTTATTTCATCTTGCTTTGTACTTCTGGCTTAAGCAACTCTCCTGTCTCAGACTTCCAAGTAGTTATGTCTGCAGGTATGTACTGCCACCCCTAGTTCTACCATCTAATTGTGAAATTCCAGGTTGTGTTCATGTAATTCTATGTAGAAGTTTAAAACTACTTCATCTGTTGTGATCTGGCTTCAGTTTATTTTCAGAAAGTATACTTAATTGCTCTCACTTTAAGCAGTATTTTGAAGATAATTTTATTTTTTAAGAACTTTAGGAAGAAACTACGGGACTAGTGGTGAGCTGTCTCAAATAAAACTAAAAAGACTAAAAATGTGATGTTCTCTGAACTAAAAGGAACTGTGTTTAGTTGCTTTTATTTTATTTTATTTATTTTTAGACTATCCATATTCTTTAATAATCTGATATATGTACTCAGTGTATCTGTATCATATCCTCTAGTTGCTTATTCTTTAAGGAACTTCCAAATGCTTTTCTCAGGTGGCTTTGCTGTAGGAGAACTATTTGTGTTTTCACTCCAAGACCACCCATGGAGTGGACCATAGAGTTTTCTAGTGGATTCAAAGAATATAGAAGGATGCAGAGAACAAGGAGAGGCTAAAAAGAAAATGGTGAAGTGATTTTTTTTCTCTGTCGCTCCATGAATCAACTGGATTTGTTGGACTAGATGTCCAAACATCAGGGAGGAGTTGCTCCAGACACCATTCACATAACCACAAATTGATGCAAAAGCAAGAGGATGTTTATTCTGTCATGACAGGGTCCTTCAGGTTCGGGATATGAAAGACATCGATAGCTGTTACAACCCATCTTTTAAAGCGAAAAGCCATAGACACAAGGGGTGGGGGGAATTGTAGGTTGTTTTCCAACTTACTGGATTGGCTTATTCAAAGGGTTACTAGTAGTGATTGGTCTGTTCCAGGGCAGGAGAATAGCTGTGTGATCAGGTGATAAGGGGAGCATCTGTGGTCCATCCTGACCTTTGGTTCAGTGACTAAATCAAATCAGTACATCAGGAACTGAGTCAACATCTGTGGGTTGTATTTGCCTCAATTCCCAAAATGGAGTTACGCTTGAAGATTATTCTCAAGGACACAGGGGGATGAGCAGTCCAGTGTGTGTGTGTGTGTGTGTGTGTGTGTGTGTGTGTGTGTGTGTGTGTGTGTGTGCGCGCGCACTACTTTCCCTTTTCCAAGATAGAGTGAGTGTAAGGTTTTAGAAAAATGTCTTAGGGTTGAGGGGGGGCTTACAAATGCATTTAGAGTCTTTCAGATTCATTCCCTAATATTTGACTCTTGAGCTTTATTGAATAATAAAACATTAAAAGAAGCTGAAATAATAGGCTTCCTGTATGTGATTTTGAGCTTGAGTCCGAAGCAAGTAACTAAGTACTAAGTTTGTATACCCCGAATGTATTTAGTAGATTGTGGTCCTTTAACCTCACTGAGGTATGCTGCATGAGATATTTAAGATGTTTAAGTTTTCTGCAGTGAACCATGACCATTCCTAAAAGCGACCCATGCCACTACACTGACAAACACCCCCCAAAGATAAACTTTGTACAACAAACTGTTCAGGACAATATCAAGGTGATTAGCTAAGATGGTCCAACCAGGACTTCAGATAAGTCCTGTACTTTCTCATCACATGGAGACTGGACAACTGCTAACTTTCCTGGGACTTGATGATTATCTCAATTTTCTCAGGCTCCTCCAAATATGCCATCATTTCCAGATGGCAGGAAGTAATTTTAAGAACATGACACCTAAACTCTCAAAAGATGGGGTGGGTGTATTCCATTCATTTGGTGGATTATGAATGTCATTATTTAGGGTAGGTGGTTACACATTGTTATTGGTCACGGTCAGGGAGGAAACTAAATTAAGGAGATTAAATTCTATGATCTTGTTCTGAAAAACAAAAGGGGGATTTAGAAATGATAAGATAAAAAGGTAAATTATTGAATATATTTTCAAACTGAAAAAGCAACTACTAGTCTCAAATATTTTACACTGGTATGGTTTTTTTTTTTTCTTTTTCGAGACAGGGTTTCTCTGCGGCTTTGGAGCCTGTCCTGGAACTAGCTCTGTAGACCAGGCTGGTCTTGAACTCACAGAGATCCGCCTGCCTCTGCCTCGCGAGTGCTGGGATTAAAGGCGTGCGCCACCACCGCCCGGCTTGGTTTGGGTTTTTGTATATGATACAAATTTAAGGCTATTTTTGTTATACTGTATATATGTTTTGTTATTGTATATGTTTCTTTCATTGTTTAAGATATTTTTGTACATTGATACAAATTTAGGATTATTTTTCTTATGCTGTATATGTTTCTATTCTTGTTTAAGGTATTATACCTATGCAGCTCATTTTGAAATGTAATATAAAGTTTTAGTCCTTGAAAGCTATTCAGGATTATAACGAAAGACAGGTTAGTAGTTAGTCATAATACAACAATCAAACTTAACAATTATGTTAGGTATGTTTTCAAGGTCATAGATAGATAGATAGATAGACAGACAGACAGACAGACAGACAGACAGATAGACTATATTTATGGTCTCTATATATAGATAGATGGTCTTCAAACACTGCAGAGACTACAGAATTTAACATTTAAAATGTTTTAATAACAAGGCTTTTCATGACAGTGAGAAATATCTATTACTGGCAGCACCAGTTTACTTTAAAAGGATGATGGGCATCAATGAACCTCCATTTTGAGTTTGCTTTCATTGTGGCAAAGATAGCCATTTGGGCAAGAAACTGCCCTTGCCTTAACTAAAAGTGTGCTGTCCAAATTAGACAAGTTGGACACAAAAGAAGTGACTGCCAAACTTTGCCAAGACTTCGGACAGTCCTTCAAAATTTCCTTCTTCACAAAAAAATTCTGTTAGATATTTTAGGCCTGTAGGCCAAAGATGGATGCCCCAATGTTAGAGAGGAACCTTGAGGTGACTTTCTAGGTAGCCAGATGTCTCTGTTATTTCTATAGTTTTAGAAGTTGCTTGCTCTGCACTACTCAAGTCTTTGATGGGATTGAAGATTAAATTGTTAAGAGTTTTCCTTAGAAGTTAAATTAGATAGAAAAAACTAAAACTAGATACAAAATTTTTGGACTCACCAAGATAGGATAGATAATGAAGTATTTTATTTGAATTTGCCAAATACTTAATGGACTGGACATTGTGAATGTATTTTTTACTTGATAATTGTTCTTATTATATATAGTTTCACTTTGTTAAAACTGATCCTTTTTGATCTAGGCAGTGGTGGTGCATGCTTTTCATCCCAGCACTAGGGAGGCAGAGACAGGTGGATCTCTTTGAGTTCAAGGCCAGCTTAGTCTACAGAGTGAGTTCCAGGACAGTCAAAAATACACAGAAACCTCATCTCGAAAAAAAACCAACAACTAATACCTTGTTATATATAGTTTTACTATGTTAGAGTTAAAACCTTTCCCTTTTATTTAGACAAAAAGGGAGAATGTTGTGGGAGGTTTGTTTTCACTCTAAAGCCGTCCATTGAGTGAACAATAGAGTTTTCTGGCTCACTCAGAGTAGATAGAGAGGTGTAGAGTATAAGGAGGGGCTGAAAAGATGCTTGTTCTTTTCGATTGGAAAGGTGGAGAAGAGTGTAAAGTGTTCTTTGCCCCATAGCTCCATGAATCAATCAGGTTTATTCCCTAATATTTGACTCCCGAGCTTTTTTCTTAAATTTATTTATTATGTATATAGTGTTCTGGGCACCAGATCTCATTATAGATGGTTGTGAGCCATCATGTGGTTGCTGGGAATTGAACTCAGGACCTCCGAAACAGCAGTCAGTTCTCCTAACCTCTGAGCCATCTCTCCAGCCCTTGACTCCCGAGCTTTATTGAATAATAAAATATTAAAAGAAGCTGTAGTAGGCCTTATCTACCTTCTCTAACAGCAGTGTATGAAAGACCTCATTCAACATCCTCTCCAGGATTTGCTGTTGCTACTGTATTTCATTTTATTAAAGGGAGTATAGTGGCATTGAGTTGTATTCTTTTTTGTTTTTATATATCCCAGAGTGGCCTCCAACGATGGCCTTGAACACCTGATCCTCCTGTCTTCATTTTCCAAGTGTTGTACTTGTAGGCATTCACCACCATACCTGATTTATGTAGTGCTGGGGAGAAAACTCAGGGCCTTGTGCATGCTGGGAAAACACCCTACCATCTGACCTAAATTCCTAGCACCTAAGTAAAGTGTGTTTAGGGTTTTATGTCTTTGAGGTTTTAATTTATGCAAGCATGATTTGTTGAAAATACTGTTCTCTGTATTTGCAGAGTAGTTCATGTTTGTAATCCTGAAACTCAGGAGACTGAGGCAGAAGAATCACCTCAAGTTTGAGGCCAGTCTAGACTATATGAGACCCTGTTCCAAAATGAAAAAAAACTCCTCCAGGACAGTCAGAGCTATTACACAAAGAAACTGTTTCACAGTAGGGGGGTGTGTGGGGCAACGATGACTATGAACAGACAACACAACAAAAACCAAAAGCATATACCAGCGGTTCAATTCAACATTCTTTAGAATCTTTGACAAATGAAATGTTTTATGATTTTATATTATTTTATATATTATTAAATAGTAATGTACTTTAAAGTATAATGTTTGCTTAAATTTTTTGGTGTTTTTAAGATGTGTCTCATGAGCTGTGTGGTTACCACCACACACACCTTTAATCTCAGCACTCGGGCAGGTGGATCTCTGAGTTTAAGGCCAGCCCAGTCTACAGAGCTAGTTCTAGGACAGCCAGGGCTACACAGAGAAACCCTGTCTCGAATAACCAAAAAAATAAAAACAAAAAAGATGGTGTCTCATGTAAACCAGGTTGGCCTGTAACTCTATAAAGGTGAGGCAACCTTGAAATCTTGATCCTCTTCCTCCTGTACCACCACCCTCATCTTAAATCTTATAAAATACTAAACTTTAAGGATAATTTTTAAGAAAGCATATTTGAGTCACTTGTGGTGGCTTACCATGTAATCTTGGTGCTCAGGTGAATGAGGCATGAGGATTTCAAATTTCTGGTCCATCTGAGCTGCCAGATGAGATCTTATCACAAAAAAAGAAAAAGTATCATCAGGTCCAGCTCCCAATTTATTTCATAGGATTTATATTTTCTTTTTTAAAAAGATTAATTTGTTTTCTTTTATTTCTATGTTTCTGTACCTGCATGAATTTTTGTTCATCACTTGTGTGGAGACAGGTGTACAAATATCTAAAGAGGCTAGAGGGGTTTGGATCCCCTGGAACTCGAGTCACAGGAAGTTGTGAGCCATTAGTCCACCCTCTGGGATTCCTATATTCTGTGTACCTCTGCTTGGTGGGTTTAGCTTAAGAAAGGAGCTTTGCAAGGCAAGCGATGGTGGTAAATGCCTTTAATCCCAGCACTTGGGAGGCAGAGCCTGGCCGAACTCTGTGAGTTCAAGGCCTGCCTGGTCTACAGAGTGAGTTCCAGGACAGCCAGTGCTGTTACACAGAGAAACCCTGTCTCAAACCCCCCCCCACACACACACACACAAAAGAAAGTTGCTTTGCTAAAGTAATTTTAACATATATACTTATTTCATTGTGTAAGTATGCATGCACTACAGCACACGTGTAGAGGTCAGAGAACAAGTTCTAATTGGTTCTCTCCTTTTACCATAGATTCCTGGGATCAAACTCAGGTTATTAGCCCTAAAGTGACTTTTTGGTTTGTATTTTTGCTGCTGCTGCTGCTGCTGCTGCTGCAGCAGACTCTTCCACCAGGAATACTTGAATACGAGAAGCAAGGTTTCTCACTAAGTAGATCAGGTTTGGCCTTGAACTCAAAGAGATCCACCTGCCTGTGCTCCCAGGTGCTAAGAATAAAGGCGTGTTCTAAGATGCTCAGCTGTTTTTCTTTGTTTTTGTGGGTTTTTTTTTTTTGATACTGTTTTGGTAGGAATCTTAGGTCGGCCTCAAACTATGAACTTGCCTTCACCTCCTGAGTGCTGGGATAATAGGCATATGCTACCACACCTCTTTGTGGCTTTTTGTTCCTGATATTTGAGGTTTAGGTCTTAACTATGTTGCCCAAGCTGGTCTTGGGCTTTGGGGCTCAGGAGATCCTCTTATTTTAATGTCCTGGGTAGCTGTAATTATAAACAAGACCTGCTAAACCCAACCTTAAATGCCAACTTGAGTATATTCACAAGATCTCATTTTGTCTTTTGTAGATGGTGTTATCTGAGAAGGTTAGTCAGCTGATGGAATGGACCAATAAAAGACCTGTAATAAGAATGAATGGAGACAAGTTCCGTCGCCTTGTTAAAGCGCCACCAAGAAATTACTCTGTTATTGTGATGTTCACTGCTCTCCAACTTCATAGACAGTGTGTCGTTTGCAAGTATGATCTTTCATCTCCACTTTGAAATTAAATTGGTTTTTGGTTTTTAGCGGTTTTTCTTTCTCAGAAGAATCAAGTTTGTACAATGGGTTCGTTAATAAATAGATTGTACCTTACTCATGGGTTATAAAACAGACACTATTACTGTTTTGTTTTTTTAAGATTTATGTATTTTGTATATGTAAGTGTTCTGTATTCATTCATGCCAAAAGAGGGAGTCAGATCCCATTACAGATAATTAAGAGCCGCCACGTGATTGCTGAGAATTGAATTCAGGAACTCTAGAAGAACAGCTGAACCATCTCTCCAGCCTTCAACACTACTCTTTTATAAAAATTAGTCTTGGTTGTGCAATTGGTAGGGGAGAAAGAATAAAATATTGTAGCTATCATGAATTATATAAAAATCAAAGAGCCACCATTTGGATTGATAATCAGTTTATACACTAGTTGCAGTGACATATTTTTTTTTCTTTTGGTTTTTCGAGACAGGGTTTCTCTGAAGCTTTAGAGCCTATTCTGGAACTAGCTCTTGTAGACCAGACTGTCCTTGAACTCACAGAGATCCGCCTGCCTCTGCCTCCCCAGTGCTGTGATTAAAGGCGTGCACCACCACTGCCCGACTGTGACATAATTTTTATTATGTATTTGTACATGCATGTGTGAGTGAGTGCATTTGTGTGCACGGTGTTACATGTAGAGGCCAGAGAACAACTTTCAGAAGTCAATTTTGTCCTTCCAACAGGATCCTTCCACCATAGAGTCTAGGGATAGAACACAAGTCAACAGGCGTACATGGCAAGTACTTTCTTCCACCCACTGAGTATCTCCTGGCCCCATGTCACAAATACTTAGGCTGAGGATGTAGCTCAGGATATCAGGGTAGACGATTGCCTAGCATTAGAAAAAGTCCTGGGTTCAATCCCCAGTACTCCAAAAGGAGTTTATAAATGGTTTCATTTATAAATGCTTTTAATTTCACACTTTTTTCTTTTGGGGTTTTATTTTATATTTCTGAAGTAGAGTTATAGTTTGTTATAGGGGATTTATTTATTTATTTGTGTGTACATGACTATTATGCACGTATATAGAGGTCAGAAAACAGGTGTGGAAGTTGGTTGTCTCTATCTAGAATATAGGTCCCAGGAATTGAACTTAGATTGTAAGTCTCAGCAGCAAGCTCCTTTACCCCCTGAGCCAGCTCACCAGCCCTTAAAAGGGGATTTTTACTGTATTTCTTTTAAACTGGGTCTCACTGTATATCCTTGACTGTCCTGAAACTTGATAATATGTAGGCTGTGTTGGCCTTGAACTCACAGAGATCAACCTGCCAGAGCCTCCCAGATGCTAGGGTTAAATGTGTGTGCCACCATGCCCAACCTTATTTTTATTGTTTAAAGGTTTGATTTTTATTATGTGTATCTATACAGGGGTATGTGAGCATGAGTTCAGGTTCCTTCCGAGGCCAGAGGCATTTGATATTCCTGGAGCTAGAGTTACAGGTGGTTGTGAACCACCTGACCTGGGTACTGAGAAGTAAAGTTAGGTGCTCTACAAGAGCAGTAAATTCTCTTAATACCTGAGCTATCTTCCCAGCCACTTTTTAAAAAAGATTTTTATTTATTATGTATACAGTATTCTCAGTACTCTGCCTGCAGGCCAGAATAGGGCACCAGATCTCATTACAGATGGCTGTGAACCACCATGTGGTTGCTGGAATTGAACTCAGGACCTTTGGAAGAGCAGGCAGTGCTCTTAACCGCTGGACCATCTCTCCAGCCCTCCAGCCACTTTTGTTCCCTTCTTAATTATGTATAGGTGGAGAGAAGGTGGAACTTAAATGAAATTGTGTAAAACTCCCTTTCAAGGGCTGGTGAGTTGGCTTGGAGGAGTTGGCATGTGAATGTAGATACCTATAGAGGCTAACATGATCCATTACAGATGCTTGTACGCTGCCTGATGTTCTTACAACCAAACTCAGATTCTCTGCAAAAGCAGTGTAAGCTCTTAACAGTAGCGGCAACTCTCTAACCCCTTATGTAATTAAAAACAGTTGTACATGGGTGAGTGTTTTGCCTGTGTGCCACTTGAGTGAAGGGCCCACAGGCCAGAAGAGGGTGTCAAGTCTCCTGGAATTGAAGTTAAAAGGCAGTTGTGAGCCTTCACATAGGTGCTGGGAATTGAACAAACAATACTCTTAACTGCTGAGCCATCACTCCAGCCTTGTCCTTAGGAAATGTTTGAACCAGTTCATTGCCTAGAAATGGAGGAAGAGGTATAAGGGGAACTGGAAGTATGAGAGAAATCATTTCCAGAGTGGAGCCTTCTAGCTATGTGTGTCTGAGGAGCTACAAATGTTTTGCTGAGGCATTAGTATGCCACTGGACCATAGGCTGGTTGGCACAGTCTCTGTGCCACCATCATATCATAACAACTACCTCTCCCCCTCCAAACAGCTTTTCATCAGGAATATGGTAGTCAATGCCAGGATTGAATATTTATGCTGTAAATTTGTTCATTATGGTCCCACAATCGGTATGAATCCTTTGATTTCATCTCTAGACACTAAAATGATTTGCTTATGTTCATGTTTGGGATACTGAACAAAATTTACAAAATGTGGGGAGGCAGAGGCAGGCGGATCTCTGTGAGTTCGAAACCAGCCTGGTCTACAAGAGCTAGTTCCAGGACAAGCTCCAAAACCACAGAGGAACCCTGTGTCGAAAAAACAAAAAACAAAAAAAAAAAAAATTTACAAAATGTGGATAGAGAATAGATTAGTGCATGTCAAAATGAAATAGACTCTAGGTTTAATCTCCAGCACTAAAATACATACAGAATAGAAAAGGATGGAATTAAAAAGTTTATCACAGATGAAAAAAATGTTTTCTAACTGGGTGGTGGTGAGACACATTAGACCCAGCACTTGGGAGGCAGAGGCAGATGGATTCCGGCCATCCTTGTTTACAAAGTTATTTCCAGGACAGCCAGAGCTGTTACACAGAGAAACTGTGTCTCAAAAAAAAAAAAAAAAAACAAAGTTTTCTAGAAGAATAAAGAGTTAGCCAGGCGGTGGTGGCGCACGCCTTTAATCGCAGCACTTGGGAGGCAGAGGCAGGCGGATCTCTGTGAGTTCAAGACCAGCCTGGTCTACAAGAGCTAGTTCCAGGACAGGCTCCAAAGCTACAGAGAAACCCTGTCTCGAAAAACCAAAAAAAAAAAAAAAAAAAAGAAGAAGAAGAAAGAGTTAAAAAATAAAACAGAAATGCTAGAGCCCCCAAACTTTCTTTGATAAATAAGTATGTTTATGCATTTGTGTTACTTGATCTAACCCCAAAGGATTGAAAAAAAGTAAGATAAAGACATATATATATGGGGAAAACATGTAAATAAACAGACCTTTAGAATGAAACAAGCTGGGCAGTAGTAGCACATACCTTTAAGCCTAGCACTTGGGAGGCAGAGACAGACAGATAGATCTCCGTGAGTTCGAGGCCAACCTGGTCTATCAAGTGAGTTCCAGGAGCGGCTCCAAAGCTACAGAGAAACCATGTCTCAAAAAACTAAAAGGAAAAAAGAGACAAAAATAAAATGAAAACATAAAAGAAAGGAAAATTCAAGGATAATTGAAGGTTTGTTCATCTCAAGTCCCTAGATTTTTCTTGTCATTTATTGTAATAATTCATCTGATTGTATTTTTACTTACCAAAATAGCATCTGTGCCTCAGAGTATGTGTGAGGGTTTGTACATGTGTTCATATGTGTGTGGGTACATGTGTGTGCCTGAGTATAGAGGCCTGAGTATTTGGTGTCATCTTCAGAAATGTTGTCTACCTCCTTTGAAGCAAGGTCTCTCCTTTGCCTGGAGCACACTGGTTAGGCTGGATTAGCTAACCAGCCAGCTCGAGGCATCCGCTTGTCTCTGCTTCCCAAGTGCTGCAATTAGGAGGCTATCACCACTCTTGCTTTTTAAACATGACTTCTGGGAGATGAACTAATGTCCTTATGCTTTCAAGGCAAGCATTTTTACTGATTGAGTCATCTTCTCAGCCTCCAGATCTTATTTAATTTTTAAAAATTTGATACAAGGTCTCACTGTGTAGCCCTGGCTGTTCTGAAACTTGCTATAACAGCAGGCAGGGTTTTAACTTTGACTATCTTTGCCTTCTGAGCATTAGTTTTACAGGCCTGTGCCACTGTGTCTGTCTGGTTACATACTTTTGATATTTAAGGTAGGCTGTTAGATCTTCTTTGCCTTATGATTTAGGATCTCAAAATTGTGGGAATTTGGGGTATAAATCAGTGTTAGATTCCTGCCTAGAATGTGTGGGACCCTGGGTTCAATTCCCAGCACCAAACCCAAAAATTGTTGTATGCCCATACTCCTTCCTACAAGGAGTCTGAAACAGAAGGAGCATTTGAGACCAGTAGTGTGGTATAGGTTGAGCAACATAGCAAGACCCTGTCTTAAAAACAAGAGTGGAAGCAGCACACTGGCTGGAGAGAGGCCAGCTGTTAGAGCCCATCATTGCTCTTGCAGAGTACCCAACTCAGTTCTAGGAACCCATGTTGGGCAGCTGACAACCTCCCGTAACTCCAGCTCCAGATCAGTAGATCTGATGCCTCTGGCCTCAGTGGGCACTGGCACTCATGTGCACACATCCTCACACGGACACACATACCTAGAAATAAATCCTTTAGTTCCAGGACATCTAGGGCTACACAAAGAAACTGTCTTAGGGGAAAAACCACCAAAGGAGGGAAAGCCTCCATAGTGTATAGAGGATGTTAGCTGCATTTCTTTGTTTTGTGACTACCAAAGATGTTTTGGAGCCTGGCTGTGGTGGCACATACATCTAATCTGGAAGCAGAAGCAGGCAGATCTCTGTACATTAAGGCCAGCCTGGTCTACAGAGTTACAGAATAGCCAGGGCTACCTAGTGAGACCCCCATCTCAAAAAAATTTTTTTTTTAATTGTTTTGGGTGGCTGGAGAGATGGCTCAGTGGTTACGAGCACTGACTGTTCTTCCACAGAACTTGGGTTCAATTCCCAGCACCCACATGGCAGCACACAACTGTCTGTAACTCCAGTTCCAAGGGATCCAACACCCTCACACAGAATATATACAAGAAAAACACCAGTGCCCATTAAATAAATAAATGACTCTTTTAAAAAAAGAAAAATTGTTTTGGGATTCAAAAATAAACAGTATAAAAGTATAAAGCATGAAATAGAGTCATGTAATTACTAATTTCTGGTGAGATTTCCATCACTTAGATGTGAGGCTTCTTTTATACTTAAACAAAGTGTCTTCTAAATGACTGTGTTCTAACTATACCTGAATTGTGTACCAATAACCTTTTTTTTGAGACGGGGTTTCTCTGTGTAATAACCCTGGCTGTCCTGAACTTAATTTGTAGATCAGGCCAGCCTCAAACTCAGATCCACCTGCCTCTTCCTCCCTCACAGCTGGAATTAAAGGCATGTGCTGCCACCACCACCCAGCTTGCCAATAATTTTTAATATTTCTTTTACTAAAAATTGCTATTATGCTAGACAGTTGTGGCACATGCCTTTAATCACAGGTCTCTGGAAGCAGAGGCAGGTGAATGTCTGAGTTCAAGGCCAGCCTTGTTTACAGAGTGAGTTCCAGGATAGCCAGGTACACAGCGAAAACCTGTCTCAAAAAAACAACAGCAACAAATTGCTATTACTTAATTAGGTTTTGTTTTACTGCTGATAAACTGGGTTGATTTTTAAATTGTTTCATATATTTTTTGCTTTATTCCCCACCAATCTGATTTTATTCAGGCAAGCTGATGAAGAATTCCAGATTCTGGCAAACTCTTGGCGGTACTCCAGTGCATTTACCAACAGAATATTTTTTGCTATGGTGGATTTTGATGAAGGTTCTGATGTATTTCAAATGGTAAGATGTTTGATTTTTTTCTTTTTTTCTTTATTTTATTTATTTATTATGTATACAATATTCTGTCTGTGTGTATGCCTGCAGGCCAGAAGAAGGCACCAGATCTCATTATAGATGATTGTGAGCCACCGTGTGGTTGCCGGGAATTGAACTCAGGACCTTTGGAAGAGCAGGCAATGCTCTTAACCACTGAGCCATCTCTCCAGCCCCCTTGATTTTTTTTCTTGTATACAGGAATAAAGCATGGATAAAGCAAAATACAATTTTGGTGATTACAAGAAGTTAAATAGTGGGGCTGGAGGTATGGCTACTTGGTTAAGATCACTCATTCCTCTTGCAGAGGACTTGGGTTTGATACCCAGCACCCACATGGTAGTTCAAAACCATCCATAACTCCACTTCTAAGGAATCTGATGCCTTCTTCTAGTCTTCACGGGCAGCAGGCATGCATATAGTACACATACATACATGCAAGCAAAACACTCATACACATAAATCTAAAAATATTGTTAAGAAGTTAAATAGGAATACTTTAATGCAAAAGCTAGAGTAGCTAGTAAACTAAAAGCAAAATTTGACTAATCAAAAAAAGTCAGTAACCAATGCCAACCAGTATGTTGTGTGGCATGGTCTGTGTACCCTTTTAAGTGTGTTGTGTGGCATGGTCTGTGTAGCAAAGGCTGGATACAAACTTCCAATCCTTTCTCCTCCATCTCCCAAGTATTGGGACTATAAGTGTTCATCATCCTACCTGATAACTTACACACATACACACTCAAACACACAAATGTGTGTGTGTGTGTGTGTGCATGTAAAGCAGAGAGGAATTTGTTCAATGTGGGAAGAACAGATGACTAGTGGCCCCTTCTATTGGTACTAGTTTAAACAGAAGTATTGGGCAGTCGGGAGAGGTATGTGTAATTAAACAGCCAGGTGAAGGTGTCATCTGATCATTTTTTCAGTTCTGGTTCATCAAGATGGTCAATCCAAAGTCAACATAGCTTGGGATCAATCTGGTTCCCCCAACATCATCTCTGCTCCAGAATACAGCCTTGTCTTCCAGATAATTGCCTTATTTCACAGAAGGTTGTTCCTGTCCTTCAAGGATTTGTTTTTCTGGGACCTACACAAATTTTATTTTGTAAATATATAAAGAACAAGCCAGGCACTTGTTCCTATACTCCTAGCAGTTGGAAGGTGCCTATTCTGGAACTTGCTGTGCAGACTTAACTGACCTCCATCCAACTCATAAATATCTACCTGCCTCTGCCTCTCCAGTGCTGGGGTTACAGATGTGTGACCACATGTCTGGTGTTTTATTTCAAGACAGGGTCTTGCCAAGTGTCCAAGTTTGTCTTAAACTCAGAGTATTGCTCTAACAGTCCTTTAACCTGAACTGTTCTTGTTTTAGTATCACGAGGTTGTAACAGCCATATAAAATAAGTTTTGGTGTCATGAATGTATACTTAATTTTTTAAGAATTTCTGAGCAACCTTAAATAACTGGCATGGGAAATTTCCTATTCAAGTTAAAAAAATTGTATGTTACCTAGAAATTTCTATTTGGATAATAAAATGTATTTGTTACAGTCAGGGGTAGCCTTGCATTTGAAAGCCTACTCCACAATGCTCCTTAGATAATCATGATCTTCATGTGTGTGAAAAGCCTAAATTTCTCCCAGGCATGGTGGGGGTGGTACATTCTTTTAATCCTAGCACTCAGCAAGCAGAGACAGGAGGATTATTGCAAGTTCAAGGCGAGCCTGGTTGACACAGCAAAACCCTGTCTTAAAAAAATGTTTAATTTTAAAAATTAGTTGCCGTTAAGGTTATTTTCTTGGTAACTTCTGTTTCCATGGACTATTTTTGATTCAGCTAAACATGAATTCCGCTCCAACTTTCATCAACTTTCCTCCAAAAGGAAAACCCAAAAGGGCTGATACGTACGAGTTACAGGTGCGAGGGTTTTCAGCTGAACAGATTGCTCGCTGGATCGCAGACAGAACTGATGTCAATGTAAGTTTCCCTACTTTACAAAAAGTCTTTTTTCCACTGTCTTTGAATCTGAACTGGGAGTCATAGCTGGTCTTGTCTTCATGTCACTGAGATGGAATCATTTGGTAGATCTTTCATAAGTAGGATTTAACAGGATCATCTTGATAAAAATTAAAAAATTTTACTCATCTTGAGTAAAATTATAAAATACCTTGTCTTAGCCTGTTGAGTTCAGAATAGAAACCATTTTCCTGACCATAAGTGTGTGTACTTGGCAAAATTTCTTAATCTAAGGGTTTTTGTGTTTTAACTGAAATAATACAGTGCCTATTACATATTTCTAGGGTATAATTTTGACTGGAGTAATATGGTTAAAAATATTTTTCCTGAAAATACGTTTTTGTCTGCTTTCATTTCATTATTATTAATTAGAAAATAAATTTTATATCTTAGAATGTTTTTCTCTCTTCCATTAGATTAGAGTAATTAGACCTCCAAATTATGCTGGACCCCTAATGTTGGGATTGCTTCTGGCTGTTATTGGTGGACTTGTGTATCTGCGAAGAAGCAATATGGAATTCCTCTTTAATAAAACTGGATGGGCTTTTGCAGCTTTGGTAAGTGAATTGAAAGAGAAAAGTTGATTGAAAGAGAACTTAATCTATTTTCTTTACCCTTTTTCTTTTGTTTTCTTTATTGTGCTTGTGTATAGGCCACAGATTGCTATTGGGTGTCTTCCTCAGTCACTTCTTCAGCTTATTTTATGAAATGAGTCTCCCTGAACCAGGAATTCACTACTGATCCCTAGAGAGCCTCCTGTCTCCATATCTTTAGTGCTGATTTTACAAGCGCATACTGCTGCACCCAGAATTTTTTCTTGGGTTCTGTTAGCTGTTACCTCTGTGAAAAATATTTTTTTGGGGTGTGTGTGTGTGTGTGTGTGTACGCGTGTACATGTACTTGTGCATGCATACAACTGCACATGCATAGGCCAGAGGAGGATATCCAGAGTCATTCTCTGTTATTCTCTACCTTTTCCCCCATCCCCAAGACAGTGTTTCTCTGTGTAACAGCCCTGGATGTCCTAGAACTCATTCTGTAGATCAGGCTGGACTTGAACTCAGAGATCCACCTGCCTCTGCCTCCCCAGTGCTGGGTTCAAAGTGTGTACCACCATAGCCGACTCCACTTTTCTTCGACAGGATCTAGCACTGAGCCTGAAGCTCCCCATTTGGGCTAGAGCAGATGGCCAACAAGCTCTTGGGCTCTTCCTGTCTGTTCCTCAACACAAGGACTCTCTAGGATGTCCAGCCATGCTGGGGATTTAGACTCGGGTGCTCTTGTTTTCACAGCATGCAGTCTTATCCACTGAGCCATTTACTCAGCCCGATTTTTGTTGTGGTGAGAGTGCATGTTGGTGCTTGTTTGTGGAGATGTGAGTATGTGCTCGTTTGTGTGGAGGCCAGCAGTGAACTCAGGTGTTCTTCCTTAGGCTCAGTCTACCTTGGGATTTGTTGTTGTTTTCGGGAGGTGTCTCACTGATTAGAGCAAGGTTGGCTGGAGGACAGAAGAGGGCACTGGATCCCTGGAGTTATAGGCATTTGTGAACTGCCTAACAGGTTCTGGGAACCAAACTCCACTATTTTACAAGAGAAGCAAATGTCTAGCCAGTGCCCTCAGCTTTTTTATTTGGATTCTGGGAATTGAACTCAGGTCACTGTTTTGGTTGAAAGCACCTGAGCAAGGCAACTTCTAAAAGACAGCCTTTCACTGAACTAGAGCTCATGATGGTGGAGTGAAGGAACAGCTGAGAGCCCACATGTCATCCACAGTCAGGAGGCAGAGAAGACACTGGGAACAGCACAATCCTTTTGAAACCTTAAAACTCACCCCCAGTGACACACCTCCAAAAAAGTCACATCTCAATCCTTTCCTGTAGCACCCGGCTGTACTACATGACAGTATGATACTACTCCTGTATTGCGGTGCGTGCACTATAGGATCATTTGTGAGCCTCAGGCAAGGGGCTGGAGATTGAAACACACACAGACAGCACAGACAGAGACACACACCTCTAGTCACTGGTAAAGAAGCCCTTTATTGAATAGCACCACGGAGGCTTATATACCCAACACAGTCAGGTGGGCCAGCAGGTGAAAACCTCATCTCCTGATCCTCAAACAAGGACAAGGCAACACATGCTCAGGAAGCAGAACTGGACAGAGCTTTCAGTAGCTCAAATCAGAAGGCCAAGTAAAGGTCACTAGCAGGGGAGAGCAACTGGAGGCCAGGACTCCAAATGGTCCCAACACTTTCCAAACAGTTCTGCCAACTGGATACCAACCATTCAGACATAAGAATTTATGGATCTGTTTTAGTCAGTGTTCTATTGCTGTGAAGAGACACCATAACCGTAGCAACTCTTACAAAGAAAAGCATTTAATTGGTACTTGGCTTACAGTTCAGAGGTACAGTCCATTATCAACATGGTGGGAAGCATTGTGGGATGCAGGCAGACATGATGCTAGAGAAGGAGCTGAGAGTTCGACATCCGAATCCACAGGCAGAAAGGAGAGAGAGAGAGAACACCACTAGGCCTGGCTTAGGCTTCTGAAACCCCAAAGCTTGCCCCAAGTGACACACTTCCTCTAGGCTCATTTAGTACATATAGTACAAATTCAGTAGACCCCATGTTCATTCATCACCTTCCATCATGTGGGTCCTGGAGATCAAATACATTGTCAAGCTTTTGTGGCAAATACTTTTATATGCCAAGCCATCTTTCTGGTCCTAAGATTTTCTATATTTTTATTTCCTGTCTTAAAGTGGGCTTCTTTCCCTCGTTATCTTATTAGGTTTTCCAAAGTTTCAAGCAACCGATTCTGTTTATAGTTCTTTTTTATATTTTATTTTGTGTGTATGTGTTGGGGGTTATGTGCATAAGTGCAGGTATATATAGAGGTCAGACGGGGCCATTTGATTCCTTAGAACCTAGAGTCAGGGGAAGTTATAAGCCACCCATCGTGGGTCCTGGGAACCAAACTCATATCCTCTGCAAGAACAGTATGTGTATTCTCGCTATTCCTAGTTACAGTTCTTTTGAAAATGTTTTTGAATGTATTTTCTTTTTTTTTTTTCAAGACAGGGTTTCTCTGTGGCTTTGGAGCCTGTTCTGGAACTAGCTCTTTTAGACCAGGTTGGCCTCGAACTCACAGAGATCTGCCTGCCTCTGCCTCCCAAGTGCTGGGATTAAAGGCCTGTGCCACCACCACCCGGCTTTAAATGTATTTCAATATTGAATTTTGAAACTTCTCTGTTTATAGTTTAAAATTCCTTCAGAAATGATGTTGAATTGTGATCCTTTTGACAAAATATAAACCTTAATAAAGAAATAATTTTTTTGAAAAAAATAAAGTCTTGTGTTTCCTGAATGGATAAGCATTTTCATGTACCTGTTTAACTAATCAATATGGGCTAGCTGGACCATGAGTATTCCAATATATTTGTTTCCTAGTGTTTTGTACTTGCTATGACATCTGGTCAGATGTGGAACCATATAAGAGGACCACCATATGCTCATAAGAATCCCCATACAGGACATGTGGTAAGTTGGTCATTTCTTTGCATTGTATACCAAAGTTGATGTAATATGATTACCCTGTGAAGCCAGAGCCAGCATATACAGGAACTAGATAGAGTTTTGCCTCTTTCATCCCTGTTATGGAGCTTCAGGTACAATTAGAGCATGTGGTCTTCTAAAGTGGGATGTTCTTTATTCCATTTCTTGAGTTCTTTTGACTAGGATGGCTAAGAAAAGCATTCTCAAACTAAATATAAGAATTAGTCAACTATTTGAGCATCTGTTATTTCTAGTACTGTGCTAGGCACTATCAGACATGGTGATTAATTGGAAAATTGTGGTTCCTATTGTCATGTCTACATTGTTTTTTACCTCATAGTTTTATACTCTTAAATATTATTTTTCTCGTACACTTTTGTTAAATAGATAGTATAAATACAAAGAAAGAAGTAAGTAAATAATATAGAAATAGCTTTTAGTAGACGAACAAAGTATGGTACATACATACAGCAAGTGAATTAATGATTTCATAAAGTTTAACATACTTTATTTTAGGGTTAGGACACTGCAATTCAATGTATAATTTAAAGGTTCCTTTTTGTCTTCCTCTCCCAGAACTATATCCATGGAAGCAGCCAGGCCCAGTTTGTAGCTGAAACCCACATTGTTCTTCTGTTCAGTATCCTTTTACAATAAGTCTTTATTGTTCCATTTTAATTTGATTATTTTCTTACAATCTTATGTTCTCTATACAGATTTGGTTGGAGCTGCTGTCCTAATGCAGGCAATAATACCTTTTGGGAATTGTATTGCTTGTGTCTTCCTTCTTGACCCAATATCTTATAGACTAATGAGAGGCAAACCTTTAGTCTGGCAAAGCCAGGTTGATTAGCTCATTGATGTATGGATTTAGAAGAAAAATGAGGTTTAGGTGAGACTTAAAATGAAACATTAAGAGCTGGAGAGATGGCTCAGCAGTTAAGAGCACTGGCTGCTCTTCCAGAGGTCCTGAGTTCAATTCCCAGCAACCACATCGTGGCTCACAAACATCTGTAATGAGATTTGGTGCCCTCTTCTGGTCTACAGCATACATGCATACAGAACACTGTATACATAATAAATAAATCTTTCAAAAATGAAACATTAAGCTGAGTGTGGTGTCACACATCTTTAATCCCAGCATTCATGAGGCAGAGGCAGGCCAATTTCTGGTTTACAGAGCAAATTCAAGGACAGCCAGAGCTATTACACAGAGAAACTCTGTCTCGAGGAAAACAAACAGAGAGATAAATTAACAAATGTAAAATTAAATGTCATTTTAATACACTAAAAGCATAATTGGGACTAAGATATACCTCATTGGTATAGCACTTACCTATCATGCACAAGACCCTGATTTCTAGTGTCCTTCAGAGAAAACCTAGATATAAGAGCCACAGTAAGTAAAAGGAAAAATGTTGGCTGAATAGATTAAATAAAAAAACAAAACCAAAAATAGCATTGGGCTGGAACGAAGGCTCAAGCAGGGTGCCTACTTACCCACCCTGACAACCCAAGTTGGATCTCCAGTGTAGCGAACTGCATGGTATCACACCTGATGGAAATGTATAATCAACTCCTGAGATGGCTAAGGCCTGACCTATGCTATGATCACGCAATGATTATCAGCTACCTGCATATGCGTGAACCTATGGGCAGTGCCCACCTGGCAGTTCAGAGTTGGCAGCCCATGCCTACTTAAGGGCTGGGAGAGGTTTGCCCAGGGAGAGAGAGGAAGGAGAGAGAGAAAGTGAATAAAGTCCTGGAATAAACTGCAGTGGGAAGAGCTCCGATGTGTCGCGCGTCTTCCTTGCGGGTCGAGGGTGGCCGTGACACTCCAGGACCAATATGGTTGAAGGAAAGAACCAATTTCTGCCAGTTGTCTTCTAACCTCTACACATCTGCTGTGACGTAAGAGCAAACAGGTACACTGTCTCACACACACACACACACACACACACACACAGATTAATTAAAAACATGGAAAATGAACAGTCGTTCCTAACAGGAGGCTGTTTACGAGAGAACACAAGATGGTAATGAAGAGATGAATGTAGTCAGTTACAGAGCTTCATTAGAACACCTGACTTAATTACAGCCACATGCAGTAGCATGCAGTGTGCATCATGTACATAATTAGCAGTGTGTGACCATTCCTAGTCCTCACAAAAGTACAGGTGATGGTCTCTTTTCTGCTAGAACATAGGCACTGATACTGCTCATTTCATTATTCAACCATGTGATGTGCTTTTTGTTTGCAGTAGTATTTCCATTCTGAATTATATAGCTACTGTTATTACATGAGGGATTTTCCTTTTTCATTAGAATAAGACAAAATTGAGTATCTGAGTCATAATTAGTACTCCAAATGTTATTTGTTGAAAATCTGAAGAAGTTTTTGAGATTATTTTCTATTAAAAGTGAGTTGCTGGGCTGGAGAGATGGCTCAGCGGTTAAGAGCATTGCCTGCTCTTCCAAAGGTCCTGAGTTCAATTCCCAGCAACCACATGGTGGCTCACAACCATCTGTAATGAGGTCTGGTGCCCTCTTCTGGCCTGTAGGCATACACGTAGAAAGAATATTGTATACATAATAAATAAATAAATAAATATTTAAAAGTGAGTTGCTATTGTCTTAAATGGTTTGTATTTCAAGTATGCCCTTTTCAGGGGTGTTAAATTGATAACAGTGACTATTTAGTATTTTGTAGTGTGTATGAAGTTGGAAAACTGTTGTGATCAGGCAGTTTGTTTTAAGGTATGATATCCAAAAAGCTGATTTTATATATAGGTGGAATTTTTTGTGGTTGCTGTTTTTGTTTTGTTTTGCTTTTTTGAGACAGGATTTTTCTCTGTGGCCCTGGCTGTCCTGAAACTTCCTCTGTAGACCAGGCTGGCCTTGGTCTCACAGAGATCTGTCTCCCTTTGCCTAGCAAGTGCTGGAATTAAAGGCGTGTATCACTACCACCAAGCATAGCTGGGATTTTTTTAAAATTACATTTGACTTTACAAAACTGAAGTATTTTCAACTTTAATTCTTTTGGGGGGGTACCAGTTTGGGGTGTTCATTTATTTTGTTTCTTTAAGACAGGGTCTCACTCTGTAGCACTGGATGGCCTGTGCTATATAAACCAGACTGACTTTGAACTCACAGAGATGTGCATGCCTTTGCCTCCCAAATGCTGGGATTAAATGTACCACCTTACCAGGTGCATGGGGCCAGGGTTTGTTTTATTTTGTTTTTTCTTTTTTAGACAAGAGTCTTATATAGCCCAGGCTGGCCTTGCTTTACCAAATGCCTGGTTTAACCTTACTTTTCAATTTAATCTTTATAGTAATTAACACTGTGCAATATAAGAGTGTTTTGGTTACTGTTTTAAAATAAAAAATTGAAGGTTTATAAATTCATCTTATTTTCTTCATGAGAAACTGGGAATAGGAAAGTGGTATATCTTTTGTGGCTTATATGAATTTCTCCTTAAACAGTTTTTCTAAGATGGCGGGGTTACCTTAGGCATGGTGCTTTTATGTGAAGCTGCTACCTCCGACATGGATATTGGGAAGCGAAGGAGTAAGTCATGTGTCACGGTGTTCCAATTCTGCCTTTAATGCAAAAAAAAAAGCCTCTCTAGTTAATTTTCCCTTTATAATCTATTTCTTTACACTTTTTTATTTGATCAGTTGTTTTTTATTTTGAGATAACTATGTTATGTGGCCAAAATGACCTTGAACTTCCAATCCTCTTGCCTCAACCTCCTCTGTGTTCCTCATTTCACTCATAAGAACATCTTGTAGCCAGGCAATGATAGCGCACACCTTTAATCCTGGCACTTGGGAGGCCGAGGCAGGTGGATCTCTGTGAATTTGAGGCCAGCCTGGTCTACAGACCAAGTTCCAGGACAGCCAGGGCCCTGTCTCATAAAACTAATACTAAAATAAAAGCAAATGAAAAACCATAAGAACACCTGGGGTTTTATTTATTTATTTATTTGTGTATTTATTTATTTGAGACAGGGTCTCATACAGCCTAGATCAGTTTTGAACTGACTGACCTTGATTTTCTGATCCTCTTGTCTCCACCTTTCAAGTATTAGGATTTACCAATGAGCCACTTACCCTGCCCCATCTATAAAACACATTTTAAAAACTATATACGTAGGAACCAGACTTGATGCTACTGGCCCATAATTCCATACATTCAGGAGGGTGAGGTAGGAGGATTGCAAGTTCAAGGCCTAACTGGTCTATAAAATGAGATGGAACTCAAACAGCAACTTAGTAAGACCCTGTCTCAAAAGTAAAAAGGGGACTGGGCATGTAACTAACTCTGTTGTAGAGTACTTGCCTAGAGTATACTGGGCTCTAGATTCAATCTTCAATATACCAAAACAAAACAACAGGAAAAAACTATGGGCAGGCCTGGGGATAGAGCTCTATGGTGGAGTGATTGTCCTTCACAGACAAGATCACCAATAGTACAGAAGTGGTGTGTGTGTGTGTGTGTGTGTGTTTGAGTCTTATACTCACTTTAAATATTAAACACTTGGAGCCGGGTGGTGGTGGCTCACCCCTTTAATCCCAGCACTTGGGAGGCAGAGGCAGGCAGATCTCTGTGAGTTCGAGGCCAGCCTGGTCTACAAGAGCTAGTTCCAGGAAAGGAACCAAAAATAAATAAATAGATAGATAGATAGATAGATAGATAGATAGATAGATAGATAAATAGATAAATAAATAAATAAAAAACTACAGAGAAACCCTGTCTCGAAAAATCCAAAAAAAAAAAAAAATTAAACACTTGGGAGGCAGAAGTAAAATCGATGCAAGTTCTGGGCCAGACAGGGCTATATGTTGAAGACCTTTCTTTCAAACAAAATAAAAACCTTAGATGGGGAGTGGCAGCAAACACCTGTAATTCTAAAACTTGGGACGTCAGGCCTAAGAAAATCACTAATAAGGTCTTGAACCCCAGGCTGCATCTGCTTTTTATGCTTTAGAACATTTGCATATTGTTGAGTGTGGCAGCATAGTCTATAATCCCAGCATGCCAGACTGAGACAAGAGAATTGCTGCCAATTCAGGCTTTCCTGTACTATGTAGTAAAACCGTGACTCATAAACAAAAAGTCTGTACAAGGTGCAATCCAAGCACTTGGGAGGTGGAAACAGAAAGAATAAGGAATGCAAGGTTATTATTTGCTATATAGTGAGTTTGAAGTCATCTCAAATAACAAGACCCTCTATCAAACAGATACACATTGGAAGATGCCTACAATATAATTTCTTAAAATTATCATAGATAATATTTATTTTCTGTAAAAAGATGAGTATATTAGATTTCTGATTTGACAGCTACTTTTGCCAAACATGGTGGTGCATACCTATAATCCCAGCAATTAGGAGGCAGGTGTGAGTTTGAGGCCAGTTTGGTCTACAAAGCAACTTCCAGGCCATTCACTGCTATATAGTAAGACCCTGTCTCAAAAAATATAAAACACCCTGTTACAAGAAGAATAGATAGTTATTAACCATTTAATATATAATACATGTATGATATTTTAATTTTCTAGATTTTTAAAAGTATTTTCATTATTTCCTCTGCGTGTGTGTATGCATGCATGTGAATGTGTGTGAACACGACACAACATGGATGTTGAAGTCAAAGGACAACTTGTAGGAGTCCATTCTGTCCTACTGTGTTGTGTGGGTTTTGGGGCTCAAATTCATATAGTCAGGCTTGGCAGCAAACACCTTCTCTTATTGAACCACCTTGTTGGCCCAATCATGATTTATTTTTAGTTGTTTTTTTTTTTACTTTTTAAATTTTGTTTTTAATATGTCCAACCCGTTTCCCCTCCCTCCATTTTTCCTGTTACCTCTGCCACGTCCCCTAACCCCAGATCCACTCCTCCTCTGTTTCCCTTCAGAAAGAGCATGCCTCCCAAGAATACCTACCAAACACAGCATAGCAAAATACCATAAGTTTTATTCTTAAAATGTTCGCGGAGCAGCTGCCAGCCCGGCAGAGATGGTTGTGGGTCCCTGCAAGATCCCCGGGCTTATGAGCAGTGGCCCATCCCGGGCAGGCGGCCCCTGTCATGCAGCGAGCAGGCAGGGTCAACCTGCGGCGGGTCCGGGGAGAGCCAAGCGGCTGCAGTTTCCCGCCCAGGCCACCAGGAGAGCCAAGCGAGCGAGTGTAAATTGCACTAGGTGGTGGCGGGTAAAAGACACATAGACACAGAAAATAGCCATAAACATTTATTAAAGAAGAGAGGGAGAGGGAGAGAGAGAGAAAGAAAAGAAGGGAGAAGTGGGGAACACACGTGCTCCAGGAAGGGAGGGCAGCAAAAGAAGAGCTTCAGGATGACGATGAGAGATCAGAGGTCGCTGGGAATGGGTGGAAAGGGGCAGGGACCAAAAGAATAACAACAATAGGCACAAACCCACATATCAAAGCTGGATGAGGCAACTCAGTAGGAGGAAAAGGCTCCCAAGAGCAGGTAAAAAAAAGTTAGAGACACTCCTACCCCCACTGTTAGGAGTCTCATAAAAACACCAACTTAACAAACATATATGCAGAGGACCTAGTTCAAAATCATGCCACTTCAGTCTCTGTGAGCCCCTATGATTCCTATTTAGTTGAAGTTTGTAGGCCATGTTCTCCCGGTGTCTTTGAACCCCCTCCTACATTTCTTCTTCCTCCTCTTCCTTGGGGTTTCCCAAGCTCAAAGGAGAGGGATCCAGTGGAGATCTCCATTTTGGGCTCTCTCTCTGCCTAATGTTCAGCTGTGGGTCTCAGCATTTGCTCCCATCAGCTGTCAGTGGTAGCCTCTTTGATGATGATTGGGGTAAGCAGTGATATACGAATATAGAAGGATATTGTTAGTAATCATTTTATTAATATTTTTCTAAAATCGGTCCCTGGGCTATCCAGCCTCTAGTTCCTGGTCATCCAGGTGTTGGGCATGGACTCTCTCCCAGGCTGTGGACCTCAGATTAGACAAGTCATTGGTTGGCCACTCCCACAAGTTCTGTGCCTCCATTGCCCCAGTACGTCTTACAAGCAGGATAGACAGACTATAGATAGAAGGTTTTGTGGCTGGGTTGTTGTCCCAGTCCCACCTCTGAAAGCCTTGCCACAGTTAAAGAAGATGGCCAGATCAGGCTCTGTATCCTCCTTTACTACAGGTCCTCCGTGAGGTCATCTTCGTAGAATCCTGGAATTTCTACTGAACTTAGTTTCCATATTTCACATGCAACCAAAATCCCTCCAATTCCAGTCATCTCTCCTAGTACTCTTCCTCCATCACCCCCACCCCCACCACATCTGATTCCTCCAGTACCCATCACCACCCACCCCCAGTCCACCCAATAAATCTATTTCCCCTTCCCAGGGATATACATGCATCCCCCTTTTACTTATTATATAAGCCCTCCTTATTACTTAGCACTTCTGGGTCTGTGGATTATAGCCCGATTTTCATTTACTTAACAGCTAACACCCACTTATGAGTGAATACATACCATGTTTGCCTTTCTGGGTCTAGGTTGCCTCAGGATGATTTTTTTTTCTATTTTTTGTTTTTTGTTTTTTTTGAAACAGGGTTTCTCTGTAGCTTTAGCTATCCTGGAACTCGCTCTATAGACCAGGCTGACCTCAAACTCAAAGAGATTCTCCCAAGGTGTATGCTACTACCTCCCAGCTGATTTTTTTCTATTCCTACTTTCTTTCATTTCCTTGCAAATTTTATGGTTATTTTTTAACAGCTGAGTAATACTCCATTTTGTAAATGTACCACATCTAATTCATCTATTCTTTAGTTGAGGGACATCTAAGTTTGTTTCCAGTTTCTGGCTATTATAAATAAAGCTGCTATGAACATAATTGAGCAGTTGTCCTTATGATAGGATGGAATCCCCTTTGGGGATATATGTAACTAGTATAGCTGGGTCTGGAAGTAGATCAATTCCCAATTTTGTAATAAACCACTATATTGATTCTCTTTTTTTTTTAAAGATTTATTTATTTATTATGTATACAATATTCTGCCTCAATGTATGCCCGCACGCCAGAGGAGGGTGCTAGATCTCAGTACAGATGGTTGTGAGCCACCATGTGGTTGCTGGGAATTGAACTCAGGACCTCTGGAAGAGCAGCCAGTGCTCTTAACCTCTGAGCCATCTCTCCAGCCCCCTATTGATTTTCATAGTGGCTGTACAAGTTTGCATTTCCACCAGCAATGGATGAGTGTTCCCCTTATTCCACATCCTCTCCAGCATAAGCTATCATTCATGTTTGATCTTAGCTACTCTGACAGGTGTAAGATGGAATTTCAGAGTAGTTTTGAGGTGTATATCCTTGATGACTACAGATTTTGAGTATTTGTTTCTTGGCCATTTTGTTCCTCTACTGAGAATTCTCTGTTTACATTGTACCCAATTGCTGTGGGATAATGCTTTTGTACTTGGTAAAAATTTGTCACTCGTATTTGTTTAATAAAATGCTGATTGGCTAGTTGCCAGGCAGGAAGTATAGGCAGGGCAACCAGACTAAGAGAATTCTGGGAAGAGGAAAGGCAGAGTTAGTTGCCACCCAGATGCAGAGGAAGCAAGATGACAATGCTGTACTGATAAAAGGTACCAAGCCACATGGCTAAACATAGACAAGAATTAGGAATGAATTTAAATTGTAAGAACTACCGGTAGGATTTGCTGAAGGAGGCAGAGGCAGGAGGATCAGGAGTTCAAGGCCAGCCTGGGCTATACATTAAAATAAAAAGAACTAGTTGATAACAAGCCTGAGCTAATAGGCCAAACATAATTAATATAAGACTTTGTGTGTTTCTTTGGGATTGAATGGCTGTGGGACCAGGTGGGACACCCCATTTTAAAAATTGGATTATTTGTTTTATTGATATCTAATTTCTTTAGTTCTTTATATATTTTGGATATTAGCCCTCTATCTGATGTGGCATTGGAGAAAATCTTTTCCCATTCTATAAGCTGCTGATTTGGTCCAGTGATGGTGTCCTTTGCATAACAAAAGCATTTCAGTTTCATGGGTTCCATTTATTATCTTTTGATTTTAGTGTCTACAGTATTGGTGTTCTATTCAGGAAGTTGTTTTCTGTGTCAATGTGTTCAAGCTACTCCCCCCTTTCTCTTCTATCAGGATCAGTGTGGCTAGTTTTATTTTGAGGTCTTTTATCCACTTGGACTTGAGTTTTGTGCAGGGTGGTAAATCTATTTGCATTCTTCTACATGCAGACATCCAGTATGACCAGCACCATTTGTTGAAGGTATTTTCTTTTTTCCATTGAATAATTTTGATCCTTTTATAAAAAGTCAGGTGTCTTGGCCTGGCACTGGTTGGCATACACCTTTAATCCCAGCACTCAGGAAGCAGAGGTAGGTGGATCTCTGTGAATTTGAGGTCAGTCTAGTCTACAGAGTGAGTTCCAGGACAACTGTCTCAAAAAAACAAACAAAAAATGAGGTGTCCACAGGCATGTGAATTTACATCAGGGTCTTTGATTACATTCCATTGATCCACCTGTCTGATTTTATGCCAATACCATGCTGGTTTTTTTTATTACTATAGCTATATAGTAGAGCTTGAAATCAGGGATAGTAATACCTCCAGCAGATACATAGACAAGCACAGATGTATAATTAAGTATTATAAAATAAGTAAATCTTAAAAGCAAAGGGCCGTGTGTGGTTGAGCACACGTGTAATTCAACACTCGGGGAGATAAAATATAGTCAGCAGTTCAAGGTCACCCTGGTCTACGTGGAGAGTTCAGATGAAAGCATGCCCTTTGTATATTCTAAGCCAGCCAGGACTATGTAGTGAGACTACCTTTTTTGTTGTTGGTTTTGTTTTTTCAAGATAAGGTTTCTCTGTGTAGCCCTGGCTGTCCTGGAACTCACTCTCTTTAAAACAGACTGACCTCAAACTTGTAGAGATCCACCTGCCTCAGCACCACCACTGCCCAGCTAGTGAGACTATCTTAAAAAACAAGATGTCGGGTAATGGTGGGACATGCCTTCAATCCTAGCACTTCCAAGGCAGAGGCTGGCAAATATTTGTGAGTTCAAGGTCAGCCTGGTCTACAGAGTTAATTCCAGGACAGACTCCAAAGCTACAGAGAAATCCTGTTTCAAAAAAACAAACAAAAAAAAAGTGCCTTAGATTCTTCCCATAACCCTCTTCCTCCTAGCCCTTGTCTTCAGAATCCATATTAAAACGATAAATCCTGTCTCTAAAATTGGGGCTTAAATCTTTGGGAAAGCTGTTTCTTAGTCAGTTTTCCTGTTTGGAAGTGTGCAGCCTACACTGTACTGGTGATTTACTAGGTGCAACCTGATGGTTTTACTCTCTTCTTTTCTCACAGTGATGTGTGTAGCTGGAATCGGACTTGTTGTGCTATTCTTCAGTTGGATGCTCTCTATCTTTCGATCAAAATACCATGGCTATCCATACAGGTATATTCTTATTTTACTTATACTTACAATGGTTAGTTAGTGTTGCTTTATAATATTTTAGTTTTCCATTTTGTTGTTTTGTTTTTTCTTTTTTTATGAGACAGGGTCTCTCTGTGTAGCCCCGACTGTCCTGGAACTCACTCTGTAGACCAGACTAGCCTTGAACTCACTGAGATCCACCTGTCTCTGACTCCCAACGGCTGGGGATTAAAGGTGCACATCACTACGGCCCAGCCTATAATATTTTATTGCTTAGCTTTTTATTCCTTCATTTTGAAAAGTCTCCTGGAGTCTACTTTTTTGTTTCTATTTTGTTTTGTTTTTTATGCAACAGGATCTCATCTACCCCAGGCTAGCCTTTAACTCCTGATCCTTGTGTCTCTATCACCCAAGTTCTGGAATTATAGGCATACACTACCATACTCAGCCTTTTGGAGGGGTTCACTTCCTTTGTGTGTTTTACGTATTGGTGGTATTTTTTGAGACAGGGTTCTACAATTTATCCCTCACTGACTTGTATCTCATGTAGACCACACTGCCTATTAATTTGGCAGCAGTGCATCCCAAGTGCCACCAGGGGCATGTACCTCCCCTGGCTTGGTTTGTGTTCTCTCTCTCCCTCTCTCCCTCCCCTGGCCTGGTTTGTGTGGTCTTCTCTCTCTCCTCTCTCTCTCTGTCTCTGTCTCTGTCTCTCTCTCTCTCTCTCCCTTTGTTTTTTTTTAAATATCTATTTATTTATTATATATACAATATTCTGTGTGTATGCCTGCAGGCCAGAAGAGGGCACCAGACCCCATTACAGATGGTTGTGAGCCACCATGTGGTTGCTGGGAATTGAACTCAGGACCTTTGGAAGAGCAGACAATGCTCTTAACTTCTGAGCCATCTCTCCAGCCCCTCTCCCTTTGTTTTTGAGACAGGATCTCACTATATAAATGAGGCTAACCTCCAAATCACAGAAATCTGCCTGTCTTTGCCTCCCAGTGCTAGAAATAAAGGTGTGTATCAACATGCCCAGCTATGTGGTGATTTCTTTTGTGGGGTTACAAGGAGTGTTGTTTGTGAGTTTTTTGTTTGTTTGTTCAATATAGGACCTATCTGTGTAGCTTTGGCCGTCCTGGAACTCACTTTGTAGACTAGGCTGGCCTCAAACTCACAGAGATTTACGTGCCTCTGCCTCCTGAGTGCTGGGATCAAAGGTGTGAGCTGCCACCACTACCCAGCTTTGTGAGTTTTTTTTTAATTTTTTTTCTTTGTGTGTATGAGAGAATATATATGCTACATGTGTGCAGAGGCCAGAAAAGGACATCATTTTTCCTGGAGTTGGGGTTACAAACCACTCTATGTGGTTACTAGAAACTGAACTCAGGTCCTACAGGAAAGCAGCAAGCACTCTTAATCACTGAACCATCTCTCTGGCCCCTTTGTTTTTTGTTTGTTTCATTGGTGTGTATCTGTGTTTTAAGAAGGGGTATCTTGCCCAGCGGTGGTGGCGCACGCCTTTAATCCCAGCACTCGGGAGGCAGAGGCAGGCGGATCTCTGTGAGTTCGAGACCAGCCTGGTCTACAAGAGCGAGTTCCAGGACAGGCTCCAAAACCACAGAGAAACCCTGTCTCGAAAAACCAAAAAAAAAAAAAAAAAAAAAAAAAAAAAAAAAAAAGAAGGGGTATCTTCTGGAGCTGGATCTACAGGTGTTTCCCCACACCTCTGTCATGTCAGGTGGCTCACAGCCATGTGGAACTCGGTGCCTCTGGCCTCCGAGGGCACTTGCACTCATGCCCACATACTTACACGCAGACACATACATACACATAATTAAAATGAATAACAGTAAATCTTTAAAAAAACAGAGGGGATTGAGGCCAGCCTGGTCTACAAGAGCTAGTTCCAGAACAGGCTCCAAAGCCACAGAGAAACCCTGTCTCAAAAAAACCAAAAGCCAAAACCAAACAAAAAAAAAAAAAAGGAAATAGCCACATAGTTTCAAATGTTCATAGAGATCCCTGTGGCTTAGGGGAGGAAATTGTTATATCATAGGTTCTTGACTTTTGCTGTTACAGGTAACTGAAATGGCGAATAGAATGTGTTGGTTTATAATCTGAGTATTGGTTAACATAAATTTTTATTTTTTAAAGATTTATTTCTGTGTATATGAGTGTTTTACCTGCATGTATATATGTATGTGTAGCAAGTGCATGCCTGGTGCCCACAGAGGTCAGAAGGGTTTTGGGGCCTCTGAAACTGGAGTTACCAGCAGGTTGTGAGTTGCCATGTGGGTGCTGGGAATTGAACCTAAGTCCTCTACCAAAAGCTGTAAGTGCTCTTACCTGCTGAGCCATTACTCCAGCTTCCATAATTTCTGTTTTAATATATCATCCTACAGTATACCACTGTGAATACTGAGCCATATAGTATTGTAGACCTATACTCCAGCACTCGCAGACAGAGACAGGATCAGATCTGGTTTATCTTGGCCACATAATGAATTTGAGGCCAACATGGACTATATGAGACACCGTCTCAAAAAAAGAAGACTACTGGATCTTTTAGTGTTTCTTTTTTTTTTGATACTCAGGTCATGGTCCATATATTAAAATCAACATACTATGTATTTGTAAGAAGTAAAACTTACTTTTCTATCAGAGTCTAATGTATTTTTATATTTTTTTGTTTCAGCTTTCTGATGAGTTAAAGAGGATTCTAGAGACACATAGACTGTGATAATAAAGGGAACTGAAAAATAAGACATATGTGGTGTTTGAAGAAGAATGGAATTCATGTATTTTATATTACCTCTTTTTTGTCAAGTGATTTAAATAGTTAATCATTTAACCAAAGATGTGTAGTGCCTTAACAAGCAATTGTGAGATCATGAAGTATTTGGGATTATTCTCCTTTTAACCTTCCCTTCCCTGTGAACTTATGAAACATTTGATTTTTGTAGAATTAGGTACTTTATAAAATTTAAAACTACTACTTCATTTTACATAGAGCAAACGTCAAAACTACTTTAGTTAACTTTTCGTCATCTGATTTTATCTTATCCAAGGCTGGGGATGGAAAGTTCTGAGCAGGAATTTCCACCTCTGCCTGTTACAAACAACTGCATCTGGAAGCCACCATTAGTTTTCCTTTGTGCAGATGGGTATGATTTACATCTTTCCTCTTGGACCAAGATATCATATGCACTATTTGAACCTCTGAAAATGGACTGTGTAGCCTTTGGAAAGATAAATCTGTCTTCTTCCTGTGTCTTTCCTGCTGAAATCAGAGCTACATATGCCTCTTTTATACATTTAGAAGTACCTCTAACTATAAAACTATGATTTTTGCATGAGTGCGCTCTAACTACCTTGTACATGGAAAGATTTCTGATTCATTCTGTTTCTAGTTTTATTTAAAGTGGCCCTTCTTTAATAATAATAATGTGTTGCCTAAAATCACTATAAGTTATAAATGGTCTCAGATGTTTGTGTATGTTAGTTAGACATTGTCAATCTCATTTTTACCTAACAGAAAAATAAGCTGAGTTGTGTTTGTGGAAAGGACTATCTTAGAATGGGAAAAGAAAATCAAGTAATATTGATTACTGCCTATGGATAGAAATGAAACATTTTCCCAGGCTTGTGGCAGACACAAGCTAAAATCTTTGAGTTTATGGCTAGCCTGGGCTACATAGTGAGACCCTGTGTCCAAAAACAAAAAAAAGGAGAGAAAAGAAAGAGAAAAAGGCAATGAAGTGTAAATGTTTTCAAACTAAGGTGGTAGCTCAGTGGTAGAGTGCTTGCCTAGCATGAGTGACACTCTGGGTTCAATCCTTAATGCCACACGAAAAAATAGTTCTTGAGCCCTGTTCTGTGAGTTATTTTTATTTGTTTGTTTTTAAAGAATGTTCCTTGAAACCTGATCTTTTGTTTTTTAAATTACATATTCTTTAAAACCTGGGCTAATTTTTAAGTAAGTACTTTTTGAAGCCTGGTCTGGCTTTTGTTTTTATTTGTGTGTTTGTTTTCTAAAAAAAAAAAAATGTTTCTTGAAACCTGGTCATTTTTGTTTGTTTTTGCCTTTTTGAGACATAGCTCTGGTTGGTCTTGAATTTCCCAAGTGCTGGGATTATAGGCATGTACCATTGACCCTAGTCTGCTTTCTGCTATCATTTTAGCTTTTATTTCCCCCATAAATAAGGGATACAAAGAATGGTGGTATGCATGTGTCTCTGCTCTTAGCTATCCTGGTGGCCGATGTAGGAGCCCTGAAGTCCAAGAATTTGACACATAGTGTGGCATCATATCACACCTCATTTCAAAAATATGTCCATAATAAAATTGTGAAGAGATTTTGTTTGAATTTCGTCTTTTTCTGTGATAATGGAAATAACCCTATAGGCTAACCATGAGGAATATCTAAGTCATGGTTATAATATGTCTAACTCTGACCTCCACCAGAGTTATGAAGAGTAATTGGAATGCCACTGTTATGAAAGTGTGGAGTTGGAATGTAGCTCAGTGGTAGAGCACTTGGCTAGCCTGTGTTAGGCCCTGGGTTTAATCCCCAGCACCACAGTAAGTGAGAATTTTAACTGTGAAAAAATGTAAAGAATATTAGAAATATTATATTTAAAAGATACAGAGATGGATATGTGGTTGAGTTGATGCAGTGCTTGCCTGACATGCAGGAAGCCCTAGGTTTGATTCACTATATCACATAAGCCAGATGTGGTGGTGCGTACATGTAATTCCAGCGCACTCAGGAGACAGGTGGGAAGATCAGAAGTTCAAGTTCATCCGTGGATGCATAATGTTTAAGGCCAGCCTGAACTACAATGAGACAAAACAAAAGATACTGTGACTGTTTCATGCTATTGATCATGTAATAGCCTGCCCCTGTCCTATGAACAAAGGTTTGTGGAAAGACATCATTGGCCCTGAAGAAATGTTTATGTGGGGTTTTTACTGTCGTTGTTACAAATTCAATGAATAAGAGGATACAGTTGATCCCCTTATAAATTGAGTGATTCTGATTTCTTATCCACTATTTTTATACTCGTCTCTGCCAAATGGATTTAGGCTATGATTTTTAGGAAACTTGCGTGACAAGGCCCTGACTTGTAAGGTTGAACTGGGCAGTATTCCTGCTGTGTGACCTCTCTAGCTCCAGGTCATGTCCCGTAGTCAGTGTTCTATCTGTTTCCTTTGTTTAAGAGCAACATTCTTCATTATGAAGAAAGGCGCATTTGGGCTGAAATCTGTGAAAGCAGATTTTCTCCGCTTAAAATAGTGTTAATTTTGTGGAAAATTTAAATTTAGCTTTTTTCTGAAGTGCCTTAAGTAGATTCTTAATTTACTTTTCTAGTACTGGTTTAAATATAATTCATTATGGATTTTTAATATACTGTTCAAAAATGATACATTGTTATGGCAAAGATAACCAAATGTCTGGCTTACTGCTTCCTACCAATAAACTTTTGCAATCTAAATTGAGGTGTTTGATTCCCCGTTGTATTCATTTCTTTTCTGTTACTGTTATAGAGTACCCTGATTAGAGCACCTTGAGTTCCAGGAGAATGTATTTTTGAGAAGACATGGCAGCTGGAGCTTCAAGCCCCCAGGCAGTCAGGAAGCAGAAGAAAAGCAAGAAGTAGAGCCAGGCTATATAACCTCAAAGCCTGTCCCCAATGATCTACCTTTTAAAGGTTCCACAACCCCATGTAGCACAAATAATAAAAACCCAGAGACAGATATTGGGTTTCAAGCAGAAGATCAGAAAAGCAAAGCAGTCAAGCTGCTAGAGAAATCTTACCTCTCTCTACCTCAGACCAAAATAGGCGATCCTGCCTCTACAAATCCTCAGATAGACTGAGCTGAGACCTGGCTCCTCCCTTCTTATAGTCCTCTCGAGTAATGGGATTAAAGGCGTGCACCACCACCACCACCACCAGGCCTCTATGGCTGATTAGTGGCTGCTGGGATTAAAGGTGTGTGCCACCACTGCCTGGCCTTCATGACTGACTAGTGTGGCTGCTTTGCCCTCTGACCTTCAGGCAAACTTTATTAAAACATAAATAATATAGCACTATAACCACACAAACACTACCATTAGCTAAATACCAAACAAATGAGCCAATAAAGGCATTTCCCATTCAAACTACAGCACCTCTCTATAGAGGGGTCAATTTGAAATATCAAAAGAGGATTCTCTCTTAAAAACTGTTTTCTTGACAGGTGAGATTAGGGGATTGAATATTTGGAAGCATGAAGCAAGCACACTAACAAAAGTAAAGATATCCAAGGGTTAGTGCTTGTTCTGTGACCACATGATCTTAGACAAGCCAGTCAAATCTCTCTGAACCTCCTTTATTCTGAGGGGGTGGGTTCTGTTGAACTAAGTTACCGCAAAGACGTATGTGTTTATATTTAAAATAAATAGAATTTTTGGGATGTAGGGTTGACTTTTCATTGTCATAGTTTAGACAAAGTCTCTTGTAGTGTGGGCTGGCCTCAAATTCACTTGATCTCCTGATCCTCCTGCCACTATACTGGCTTAATCTTTTTAAAAATATCTGTATTCACTTTTGAGAATTTTATACATGCATAAATGTCTTTTGCATGTCTATTCACCCTCTAGTCCATCCCACAACTCCTCCCAGATCCTCTGACCAGCTTGGTTTTCTCTTTTTCTTTTTTATAGCACACTCATTCTAATTTGTGCTCCCCGTACATTCAGTGCGTGTGGGGCTATCCACTAGAGTGGTGCTTTTCTTGATTGGATATAATCCAATCAAGTTTGGTGTTGATTTAAATCAGTTGAAATGGGGGTGTTTTGTAATAACATTTCTGAAGATATTAAGATGCTGGTGAAGAGGATAAATTCAGATTGCTTAATATGTAGTAAGCCAGATTTGATGGCACACACCTGTAATGCCAGCATTTAGGAGATAGAATCATTAGGATCAGATCAAGGTTCAAGATGAGCCTGAGCTAAGGAGACCCTGTCTCAAAAACATTACAAAAAAAAAAAAAAGCCGGGAGGTGGTGGCACACCCCTTTAATCCCAGAACTCGGGAGGCAGAGGCAGGTGGAACTCAGTGAGTTCGAGACCAGCCTGGTCTACAAAATGAGTTCCAGGACAGCCAGGGCTGTTACACACAGAAACCCTATCTCAGGGGGGAAAAAAGGAAGGAAAAAACCCCGAAAACCTGAATTATATTTATTTAAATTTATATACATATACTTTTAATAGTTTACATAATAGAACAAAGGAGCAGGAAAGAGCTTTGAAGGAACTTAGTGCAAAGTCATCTTCAGTAACTGAGTTAGAAGCTACCCAGACTACAGAAGACCTTGCCTCAAAAAATTCATTGAAATATTTTTTGGAAAGACTGCCTGGAACCTATAGATCTACTATTAGATCTGATGATATGGGCCCTGCCCATTCTTAGTAAGGGGAAACAGTATGCTGGTAGTATCGAAAGCCAAAGTCAAAAAGACATTATGCTTAAATTAGTACCTTCACTTACTCAGCTGAAGAAAACCTGCCCTAGAAAAATGGAGCAATTTACTGAAGGTTATGCCAAGGAAATGCTTACAGGTTTCCCATTTTGCTGAATATACCCTATGGATTATATTTCACTTGCAGATGCAAGTTGCTCTCTGGAGACCGTAGTCCACCTTGATTGCTTCCTGCCATTCAGATTTCTGGAAGAAGTCCTAATGAAAAAGGCATTTCCCTAGAGAACTTGAATCATGCAGGTGCCCTAAAGGAGGAAGTTTTGATTGACACTCTTTAGTCTCTGAAAGTAGAATATAGGTGAGGAGATAGTCTTTAACCAGGAAGGGAAGCCAGAGCAGTAACAACCTAGAGATGCTTTTAGCCAGGAAGGGAAGCCAGAGCAGTAACAACCTAGAGATGCTTTTGTGCACAAGTGTCCCTTAAACATGGTGTTCTCTTTTTCCATCATGAAATAGTTACAGTACCAGTGTAAGTTAGCATGGTGCCATAAGACCCACAATCCCAGCCCTGAGAAGGCAGAGAGAAGCTAGAGAATCAAGAATTCAAGGGTAGCCTCTGCTGCACAGTGTGAGGCTAGCTTGGGCTACATGAGTCTGTCTAAAAAAACAAAAAACAAAAAACAAAACAAAAAACAAAAAACAAAAACCTACCAATGCTTATCATCAACTGAAAGTAGACTACATTTCAAAATAATGGAACCAAGCATAGTGATAACACGCCTTTAATCCTGTGCTCAGGAGGCAGAGACAGGTGGATCTTGTGAGTTTGAGGCCAACCTGGTCTACATAGTTCCAAGATGACTGGTCCTACATAATGAGATCCTGTCTCAAAAACCTAAACCAAAAAGCCAGCAATTGTACCTCTGCTTATAATCCCAGCACTTGGAACCTTGGGCTGGAGAATCAAGCATGAAAGGCCAGCCTGAACTACATAGCAGGTTCTAAACTGATCTAGGGTACAGATGGGGATGCCTATCTCAACAAACAAAAACAAGCCCGCAATGAGATACTCCGTCATACCTACCAAGGTAGCTACTATCAGAAAAACAGCAAATTAGTAAGGATATGAAGAAATTGAACCTTTATAACTGTTGGGAAAATAAAATAGTATGTCAACTGTGGAAAACACTGTTAAATCTCATTAAAATTAGTACTTAGGAGACTGAAGAGATGGTTCAATGGTTAAGAGCACTTGCTCTTGCAGAGAACCCAGGTTCAGGTTTCAGACTCAACAACCTAGTTCCAGGGCATCCAATGACTCTGACATCCAAGGGCACCTGGATGTCATACATGGCGCACATACATATATGCAGGCAAAACATTCATATACATAAAATATGATTGAAATTGACATTAGATATGGTAGTACATACCTATAATCCTAACACTTGGGAGGTTGAGGCACAAAATGAGGATCCTATCTCAGAATCCTTAAAAACAGTCAATAATCCTAGCACTCAGATGTGAAAAGATCTGGAGTTGAAAGCCGTATTCAACTACATAGCAAGTTTTAGGTCAGTACAGATACTACATACCTATACATCTATAGTTGGGAGTGAGAGTCCAGTGAATCAGGATTTCAAGGCCAGTCTTGAGTGTATGGGGCATATAGCTAGTTGGAGGCCAGCCTGGGCTACATTAGACACTCTGAATTACAAAAGTAATCCAAGTTTTAAATAGAATTACCTTATAATCCAACAATTAAAGTTCTAGTTCTATACCCCCCCCAAAAAAAAACCCTGAAAATAAGAATTTGAGGGATGGAGAGATGGCTCAGTGGTTAAGAGTACTGGCTGCTCTTCCAGAGGTCCTGAGTTCAATTCTTAGCAACCACATGGTGGCTCACAACCATCGGTAATGAGATCTGGTGCCCTCTTCTGGCATGTGGGCATATATGGAGGCGGAATGTAGTATACATAATAAATAAATAAATCTTAAAAAAAAGAATTTGAGCTATTTGTATCCCCAATGTTTGTAGCACTATTCATAAATAGCTGAAATGCAGACACAAGATCAATTTCCAACAACAAACAAATGGATAAGCACAATCTGTTACCATGTTACTCAGCTTTAGAAAAGACATTCTGGGACTGGAGAGATGGCTCAGTGGTTAATAGCACTGATTGCTCTTCCAGAGGACCCAGGTTTAATTCCCAGCACCCACATGAAAGGTCACAACAGTCTGTAACTCCCAGGGAACCAAACATCCATTGCAAAACACCAATGCACATTTTAAAAAAGGACATTCCAAGGGGGCTATAATGGTATGCCTATAGTCCCAGCTACTCAGGATGCTGAGGCAGAAGGATTACTTGAGCCTAAGAGTTTGAGAGCAGCCTGTGCAATACAAGATTACATCTTTTAAGAAAGGGACAGGAGGGGAGACTGTGATATTTGCAACATGACTTAACCTTATGCTGTGATACTAAATTAATGCACAAAAAAAAAATTCTGGGGCTAGAGAAATAGTTCAGTGGTTAGGAGACGTGACTGCTCTTGCAGAGGACCTGAGTTTGACTCCCAGCACCCACATGGCAGCTCATAACTATCTATAACTCCAGTCTCAGGGGATCTAACACCTTCTGGCCTCTGTAGTCACTGCATGCAAAGTGTCAGGGACCGTAGGCCCGAATTTAGAAACTATCTTTTCCTATCTGGACTGGTACGGAGGCGCGAGAAATAACCAGACACAGTTCACACAGTCATCATGGAAGGGCATCTCAAGCTTCTCCCTCTCCTGAAGATCTACCCGTGTCATTATACAAAACTTCTTTTATCCCCCCCCCCCGTTAACCCAAGGGGGATACCTCATTAATATTCTCTTTCCAGGGGACCTAGGGCTAGAGAAACACCTGCAACTTAGACATCAGCTTCAGCAAACACCTTTCCCCAGGTGATCTACATTTTTAACAAAGGAGAAAGGAGCAGTACATTTCAGAGCCTGGCTGCCACACCATATAGAAATATGGGCCTACAGCAAAGGACATGCATACAGGCAGAACATTGATACACATAAAATAAAAATAAAGGTTAATTTTTAAAAAAATACAGATCCCAATCACACATACATAAGGTATATAGAATACTGAAATTTGTGCAGACAGCAGGTTGGATGCAAAGGCTGGAGTGGGTAGCAGAGGTTGTTGAATAGTGTGCATTTTCAATTTTGAAAGGCAGAAAAAATTTTGGACATGATGTTTTTCTCACAGAGAACTTGCCTAACACACACAAGCCCTGTTGCCTATCACCCAGCCACCACAAACATGATTGCAGGGGATACTGTTCATTGGTAGAGCTTTTGTCTAGGTTAAATCACACACCTACATCTCCAGTACTCAAGATTTAAGGGCAAGAGTATCATAAGTTAAAGGTCATTACTAGCTACATCGCAAGGCCTGAGGTATACTGAGACCGTGACTCAAAGAGCAAAAGCAAAATAGGCACCATGGCCAATGCCTTTAAATCCAGCACTCGGGAGGCAGAGGCAGGTGGATCTGTATGACTTTGAGACCAGCCTGATCTACAGATTGAATTCCAGGACATAGTAAGACCCTGCCTCAAAAATATCAAACAACGAAAACATTAACAACCAATTGTGTTCTGGAAATTGATTGCAAGGGGTGACTTAGCATTAGTGAATTACACAAACTGCAAAACGGTTAAATAAGCTGGGCATAGTGACTCACATCGGTAATCCCAGCACTGGGGATGTGGAGGCAGGAGGATCACAAGATAATGACCAGCCTAGGTAATATAATTTGATCCCGGGGGCGTACATTTTAAGCTAAGGCCAGGGAGATTCCCATAGAGGACATTAGATTACATTGACTTCTTCAACCCTCTTTGCCTTTAAGCTTCTAAATAAAATTGTTTGGTCACACACACACACACACACACACACCACACACACACACACACACACACTGGTTAAAGTCATGCACGTGCAACGTGCATTCATGTGGCACAAGCCTGTAACCTCAACACTCAGCCCAGACAGGATGATCATCACTAGTTCAAGGCCAACCTAGACTTCACAGTGAGATGACCCTGTCTCAAAAAAGCTAAACAACAGCAAAGAGGTTAAGAGGCTAGAAAGATGGCTCAGCAGTTAAGAGCTCCTGTTGCTCTTGACTCAGGTTCAGTTTCCAATACTCCCAACCTTATGGAGCTCCAATCCCAGGAGATCCATTGCTCTCTTCTGGCCTCTAAGAGCACCAAGCATACCTGCAGGCAGAAAACCTATACACATATTTTTAATTAGATTTAAAAAAATGTACTCTATTTAATTATGCTTATGGGGGGGAGTACATGTGAGGGAAGGTACCACCAGCAGAGGCCAGAGATGTTGCATCCCCTTGGAACTGGAGTTACAAGTGATTGTGAGCCATTTGATATAGGTGCTGAGAATTAAACTTGGGTTCTCTACAAGACTAGGCTAGACTAGTATGTACTCTTAACTACTGAACCAATTCTTCAGCCCTAAAATTAGATTAATAAAATATTTGTGTTTTGTTTCTGATTTTTCAAGACAGGGTTTCTCTGTAGCTTTGGAGCCTGTCCTAGAATCCACTCTGTAGACCAGGCTGGCCTTGAACTCACAGAGATCCACCTACTTCTGCCTCCCTACTTCTGGGACTGAAGGTGTACACCACCACAACTACCCGGTTTTTGTTTTTGTTTTTGAGACAGGATTTCTCTGTGTAACTGTCCTGGATGACCTGGAAAATAAAATTAATTTAATTTAATTAAAACAAAACCCAAAAGATTACAATGGTAAGGGTTCCAATTTATGTTTTTCATTTTGTTTCTTTTATTTTTTTTAAATATTTATTTATTTATTTTCTGTGTATACAATATTCTGTCTGTGTTTATGTCTGCTGGCCAGAAGAGGGCATCAGACCTCATTACAAATGGTTGTGAGCCACCATATGGTTGCTGGGAATTGAACTCAGGACCTTTGGAAGAGCAGGCAATGCTCTTAACCACTGAGCCATCTCTCCAGCCCTCGTTTTTGTTTCTTTTGTTTTATTTTATTCTATTTTGTTTGAGAACCACTCTCCTGTAGCCCATGCTGGCCTCAAATCCTGAGCCTCCTGCATGTACCCCACCTAACACACACACACACACAGAGAGAGAGAGAGAGAGAGAGAGAGAGAGAGAGAGAGAGAGAGAGAGAAACACAGAGATACAAGTATGTGCACTATGCCTGGTTTATTTAGTGGTGGGGACTGAGTCTAGGGCTTCATACATCCTAGATAAGTACTCTACTAACTAAATTAAATTCCTGCCCCCAGAAACATTAAGCTGTGTGTTTTGGAACTGGAGTTTCATGCAGTGATGGCTGGCCTCAGACTCAATGTGTTGAGAAGGCTAACCTTGGAAAACATTGTTTTCTGGGTAAGTATATTTCAAAAATGCTTTCCAGTCTTCTATTATTTTCTTAATAGATTTAGTCTCAGTATCAATATTCCTAGAAATGGAGATTCTGATGATCACACCTCCACCTCTCCAGCACTGGATTACAGGTGTGTGCTACCGTGCTTGGTTTAGACAGTGCTGGGAAACAAACCAAGGGCTCTGTGCATGGTAGGAAAGAAGTCTACCAACTTAGCTACATCTGCAGTTCTCCAGTCCTTTTTTTCTATTTCAATTTGAGACAGAATCAATCTAAATTGTCCAGTTAGGACTTGAACTTTAGAGTCTAGTTTCTTAGCATCCCAAGTAGTTGGGATTACAGGCCAGTATTAACAGGCCAAACTGCAAAAGAAATTTTCTAGATACTAGTGCCTGGGCTACAAGCCAGTATTGACATATTTCCATTGACATGAATTTGTATTTTATCTTTTATTTATTTACTTTTAGTTTTTTTTAAATATTAATTTATTTATTATGCATACAATATTCTGTCTGTGTGTATGCCTGCAGGCCAGAAGAGGGCATCAGACCTCATTACTGATGGTTATGAGCCTATGAGCACCATGTGGTTGCTGGGAATTGAACTCAGGACCTTTGGAAGATCAAGTAATGCTCTTAACCACTGAGCCATCTCTCCAGCCCTTACTTTTTTTTTTTGGTTTTTCAAGACAGGGTTTCTCTGTGGCTTTGGAGCCTGTCCTGGAACTAGCTCTGTAGACCAGGCTGGTCTCGAACTCACAGAGATCCGCCTGCCTCTGCCTCCCGAGTGCTGGGATTAAAGGTGTGCGCCACCATCGCCCGGCTTACTTTTAGTTTTTTAAGAACAGATTCTCACATAGTCCAGGTTGGTCTCAAACTCAACACCTTCAACTCATGATCCTTCTTCCTCCACATCCTAAGTGCTACGAATGTGCACCAACACATTGCCCTGTGTTTGATCTTTTACAATCTTTTATATGAATCTTGAAAATAAGACTACAGACAACTAGATTGCTTTTAATCCCAGCACTCGGGAGGCAGAGGCAAATGGATCTCTGTGAGTTTGAGGCCAGCCTGGACAAAAGAGTGAGTTTCAGGACAGCCAGGGTGCTATAGAAAGACTGTCACAAACAACAACAAAATAATGACCCATGGTAAATCTAAAAACAATCTGTTAAAAGTTTCACAGAAGTATTTCTATGAGTAAAATTGGAAAACTAAAAACAAAGAATGACTGGGCGGTGGTGACACACGCCTTTAATCCCAGCATTCGGGAGGCAGAGGCAGGGGGATCTCTGTGAGTCTGAGGCCACCATGGCCTACAGAGCAAGTTCCAGGACTGCCATGGCTGTTACACAGAGAAACCCTGTCTCAAAAAACCAAACCAAAACAAAACAAATAAAAAAGAATGACTCATGGTAGAGATGTTGAGAGATGGTCTTCAGGCTCTTTTGGGGTGACAATTTAAGGTCATTCAGTTAAAAGTTAAGCCATCTGTACCATGAGTGATGATTAGTATATTCCAACAAATGTTTTATAAATAATGGCTTCCACCTGGGGGAAAGGACTCACATAAGTGACAGTACCTATTGGTCCCACTCAATAACCACGTTCAGAAAAATTCCATTTCATCTAAATCCATTACCCCATAAAGCCTGATGGAGGCTCTATCACCAGAAGATGAAGTTATATTCCTGAGGGTCTAGAGTTTTGGTTTATTTTGCTTTTCTGTTGAGACAGGGTCTTCAAATACAGGTATCTCTGGATAGCTTGGCCTCAAACTCATAGAGATCCTCTTGCATCTGCCTCCAGAGTACTGGAATTAAAGGTATACACCACTATTCCCAAACAAAAGTGAAATGCTGTCTCCCCTAAACTCAAACATAAAAAGCTTTCCTGATTTCTCTCTTTGAGTTCTGTATGCTTCCTCTATTCAGTACATGCTGAAGTGTGGTGTGTGTGTGCGCACGTGCACATGTGTGTGTCTGTGTGTGCATGTGTGCTTATGCAATACAACCCACAGTACAGAGTACCGAAGCCAGAGGTCAACCTTGGGTAGTGTTTCACCTCTTTTTTTTTTTTTTTTTTTTTTTTTTTTTTTTTTTTCAGGGTTTCTCTGTAGTTTTTGGTGCCTGTTCTGGAACTAGCTCTTGTAGATCAGGATGGCCTCGAACTCATACAAGCACTAGGGACCTGCTTCCCCATTGCCAGAACCACATTATGGTCCCTTTGGTTTGTTTGTTTACATGGATTCTATGGATCAAACTCAGATCCAAACACATCACAGACTGAATCCTCTCCCTAGCTTTGAGTGCTCTAGCTGCATATACACCTACACACCAGAAGAGGGCATCAGATATCATTATAGATGGTTGTAACCCTCAATGTGGTTCCTGGGAATTGAACCTAGGACCTCTGGAAGTGCAACTGGTGCTCTTTGAAAGGTATTTCTGTGCCCTGGTATTAAGCCTCTCTGCCGATGCAGCTAATCAAACCAAGCCAAACTAAGAAACCACATGGTGACTCACAACCATCTGTAATGCGACCTGGTGCCCTTTTCTGACCTGCAGGCATACATGCAGCCATAAAATTGTACACATGATAGATGATAGATAGATAGATAGATAGATAGATAGATAGATAGATAGATAGATAGATAGATAGATAGATAGATAAAATTTTAAAAATAAGAATAAGTCCAGCTTTAATCCTAGCAAAGCATTCCTGGGTGACCCGAGGGGAAGAAGAGAAACCCATGAGAGAAAACCATGTGGCAGGTCACGGGGTTGGGAGGCACCCATCTTAAATAAAGTGGAGGCACGGTCCCAGGCATATCCAGGAGCGGAGCTGCCCATGGCAGGCTTTCTCAGGGACAGGGTCTGGAAGGACACTCCAGGGAGCTGCTACCTGGCACGCTGAGGGTGGAGTCTGAAATGGGTTCCCGCAGTGGGAGATTCCACTCGTAACCACTGAACCATCTCTCTAGTCCCCTATTTCTAATTTTCTGTTTATTATTGCTATTTTGTCACAGAAAAGATTGACACTTCAAAGAAATGTACTTTAGCATGTGCCCTATAAATATAATTTTATATGAAGAGGAACTATGGGAGATCAGGATGCTTTTACAAGGAAATAAGGAGCTATAAAATTCTTCCATACAAACATTTTAATCGAATTATTCTTTTTCTAAATACAAAACCTTAATTGTTAGAAGGAAAGAGAAAAAACAGCAAAGAGGATAGTAAGATAGAAGGCCAAGAATAAGGAATTCTTCTCTATAGGTGCACTACTTATGTAGTTACATGTATGGGTTGAGTTATAACAAAAATACTCAACATTATAGTCAATTATTATACAGCTGGAAACAGGATTTTCCAAATAAGTCAAATCTGCCTGACACTTGCTCAGTCTTCAATCCCATGACAAGTTAAAGCTGTGTAGCAGTCACGGCTGACAAGCAGTATCAAGACAAATGCTTGATGAGATACAGTTTTACTCCTTGTTCACTTGGAAAGACTCTGCCTTTTTGTAATATTCCAAAAGTTCCTCCATGGTGCTGAATTTCTGCTGCCCAGTGCAGTAAACAATCTTCCTTGTACTTGTCCCAGCCCCGTAAAACGGTAAACGCAGGGCTGCAGAGATGGCTCAGGGTTAAGAGCACTTGCTCTTGTTCTTCTAGAGGACTGGAGTTCGCTTCACAACGCTCGCGGCACATAGCTCACAGCCACCGGCAACTTCATTTCCAGTGTGCCCAAGGTCCTTTTGTGGCCAAAATAAAAACTAATCTTAGAAACTAAGATATTTGAGGGAAATTAAATAATAAGGAAATAAAACTGCCAATCAGTAAATGAGCAAATAACTGAATAGACAGTTTTCAAAAAAGAAACACAAATGGGAAATAACTATTTTAAAACATGTTCTATTTAATATTTCTAGTCACCAGGGAAATGCAAATTAAAACTACTTTGAGAGATCACCTCAGCCCAGTCAAAATGGCTGCCACCAAGAAATCTAACAAGCCAGGAAGTGGTGGTGCACACCTTCAATTCTAGCATTTAGGAGGCAGAGGCAGGCAGATCTCTGTGAGTTCAAGGCCAGCCTGGCCTACAATGCAAGGTCCAGAACATCCAAGACTGTTACAAAGAGAAACTCTGTCTCAAAAAGACAAATCAATCAATCAATCTAACAGCAAAAATTGGAAAGAATGTAGAGAGACAGGAGCCCCTTTTCACTGTTGGCAGGTGCATGACTACAGCTGGTATAGGAATCAGTTTTGAGATTTCTCTAAAAATTAAAATATAGACTGGCATGGAGGCACATGCTTTTAATCCCAGCACTTGGGAGGCAGACACAAGCAGATCTCTGTGAGTGTGAGCCCAGGCTGACCTCCAGAGTGAGTTATAGGATAATCAAAATTACACAGTAAAATGCTGTCTCAAAAATTTAAAATTAGACCTGGATGGAGGTGGGTGGTCCTTGGACTTCCCACAGGGCAGGGAACCCTGATTGCTCTTTGGGCTGACGAGGGAGGGGGACTTGATTGGGGGAGGGGGAGGGAAAGGGGAGGGAGCGNATAAATAAATAAATAAATAAATAAATAAATAAATAAATTGTAAACAGAAAAAAATTTAAAATTTAAATAAATAAGAATAGAGCTACTATATAACCCAGATATTTTGCTCCTGAACATATACCCAAAGAACTCTGTAATCTACCATAGAGACATTTGTACCCTTATGTTTATTACTGTTTTCTTCATTACAACAAATAATAGAAAACTATCCAGTTGTCCATTGATGGAGAAGGGTTATCTATGTGTTACTTTCATTGGTTAATAAAGAAACTGCCTTGGCCCTGATAGGACAGAAAATTAGGTAGGCGGAGTAGACAGAAGAGAATGCTGGGAGAAAGAGGCCAACTCAGTCAGTCACCATGATTCTCCCACCGGACACAGCTGCAGGTTAAGATCTTCCCTGGTAAGCCACCTCGTGGGCTACACAGATTATTAGAAATGGGTTAGATCAATATATAACAGCTAGCCAATAAGAGGCTGGAACTAATGGGCCAGGCAGTGTTTAAAAGAATACAGTTTCCGTGTAATTATTTCGGGGCATAAGCTAGCCATGCGAGAGCCGAGGTGGCCGGAACACAGTCCCACCGCTCTTATTACAACAATCCATCGAAGGATGGATTCATATATATATGTATATACATATATATATATGTATACATATGAATACTACTTAACTCTAAAGAAAAATGAAGTTAAAAATTTACAGGCAAATGAATTTTTAAATTTTTTTTATTTATTATGTATACAATATTCTGTCTGTGTGTATGTCTGCAGGCAAGAAGAGGTACCAGACCCCATTACAGATGGTTGTGAGCCACCATGTGGTTGCTGGGAATTGAACTCAGGACCTTTGGAAGAGCAGGCAATGCTCTTAACCTCTGAGCCATCTCTCCAGCCCGGCAAATGGATTTTAAATCTCTAATAATAAGCAAGGCCACACAATCTCAATATAAAAAAAACCCCACATGTTCTTTCTCATATGTAGAATCTAGACAATAATGTATATCCATATGCAGTCAAATGTGCATGTGAGTATAACATGTACAGTAAATAGCACGTATAAGGAGAAAAACAAAAGGATAAATATTAGACTATGAGGAAAGATTGAATGTAACGATCAGATATGAGTTATGAAAGATGATGTAAAATTGTGTTTTCTACTTCTAATTCTGTCATGAACTTTTCTGGTTTTGGTGCTTGGCAAGTGCATAAAATACATTCAATAATAAACCCAATAAAAGTATAAAATTTAATTTGGAGCTCCAGAGTTTCCATTTTGAATGTCTATTCTAACTGTATTGAGTTGTATAGCCTTTGGGTCTGTTTAATTTTAGTGTGTGATGTCCTTTTACTTTCAAGTTGTTACAATAAAGTTTTTAAATAATTTATTTTTATTTCATATGCATTCATGTTTTTGTGTGCATGAGTATCTGTGTGAAGGTGTTGAATCCCCTGGAACTGGAGTTAAAGACAGTTGTGAGCTGCCATGTGCGTTCTGGGAATTGAACCCAGGTCCTCTAGAAAAATAGCCAGTGCTCTTAACCGCTGAGCCATCTCTCCAGCCCAATAAATCTACTTTTTAAAAAAGGAGAAAGAAAACGTCCCAGAGACTTGCCTCCAAGTTAACAGGATAGAGGCTTTTTTTCAACTAAGGTTCTCCTCCTAGATGATTCTAGCTTGTATCATGCTGACGAAAGAAAGAAAGAAAAAAAGGAAGGAAGGAAGGAAGGAAGGAAGGAAGGAAGGAAGGAAGAAAGAAAGAAAGAAAGAAAGAAAGAAAGAAAGAAAGAAAAAGGAAAAGGAAAGAGCTGGGTAGCGATGGAAATCAGTTTTGAGATTTTTTTTTTTAATTAAAAAATAGCTTAGCATGGTGGCACACGCCTTAAATCCCAGCACCTGGGAATCAGAGGCAGGCGAATCTCGGTGAGTTTGAGGTTACCAGCCTGATCTACAGAGTGAGTTCCAGGGCAGTCAGGACTACACAGAGAAACCCTGTCTTGAAAAACTAACAAATAAATTAAACAAACAAATAACCCCCCCTAAAATAAGTACAAATGCTGTTACCACACTTTTTCTTGTTTCAAAAGTTGTCCATATTGAGTTTGCACCCCCCCCCCCCGCGAACACAGGCCTTTCACAGCTCTTTCTTTGCCGCTCCACACCTCCTACCAATTCGCCATGGATGACGATATTGCTGCGCTCGTTGTAGACAACGGCTCCAGCATGTGCAAAGCCAGCTTCGCGGGCGACGATGCTCCCCGGGCCGTCTTCCCCTCCATTGTGGGCCGTCCTAGGCACCAGGGCATGATGGTGGGCATGGGGCAGAAGGACTCTTCTGTGGGTGACGAGGCCCAGAGCAAGAGAGGCATTCTGACCCTGAAGTACCCTAATGAGCACGGCATTGTTACCAACTGGGATGATATGGAGAAGATCTGGCACCACACTTTCTACAACGAGCTGCGTGTGGCCCCCAAGAAGCACCCTGTGCTGCTCGCCCAGGCCCCCCTGAACCCCAAGGCCAACCGTGAAAAGATGACCCAGATCATGTTTGAGACCTTCAATACCTCAGCCATGTACGTAGCCATTCAGGCCGTGCTGTCCCTGTATGCCTCTGGTCGTACCACTGGCATTGTGATGGACTCCGGAGACGGTGTCACCCACACTGTGCCCATCTATGAGGGCTGTGTTTTCCCTCATGCCATCCTGCGTCTAGACATGGCTGGCTGCGACCTGACAGACTACCTCATGAAGATCCTGACCGAGTGTGGCTACAGCTTCACCACCACAACCGAGAGGGAAATCGTGCGTAACATCAAAGAGAAGCTGTGCTGTGTTGTCCTGTACTTCGAGCAAGAGATGGCCACTGCTACATCCTCTTCCTCCCTAGAGAAGAGCTACGAGCTGCCTGATGGCCAGGTCATCACTATAGGCAACGAGCGGTTCTGTACCCCTGAGGCTCTTTTCCAGCCTTCCTTTCTGGGTATGGAATCATCTGGCATCTACGAAACTACATTCAATTCCATCATGAAGTGTGACATCGACATCCTCAAAGACCTCTATGCTAACACAGCGCTGTCTGGTGGCACCACTATGTACCCAGGCATTGCTGACCAGAGGCAGAAGGAGCTCACTGCTCTGGCTCCCAGCACCATGAAGATCAAGGTCATTGCTCCTCCCGAGCCCAAGTACTCTGTGTGAATCGGTGGCTCCATCCCGGCCTCCTTGTCCTCCTTCCAGCAGATGTGGATCAGCAAGCAGGAGTAGGAGTCCGGCCCCTCTATCGCGCACCGGAAATCCTTCTAGGCAGACTGTGACTGGGCTGCGTTTTGCACCCTGTCTTTGAAAAAACCTAACTTGCGCAATAAATAAATAAAAATAAATGAGAAAACATTGGCATGCCTTTATTTGTTTATTTGGTTTTTTGTTTTAATTTTTTAAAAGAGTTTGTTTTTGTTTTGGGGCTTTTGACTCAGGATTTAAAAACAGGAATGGTGAAGGCGACAGCAGTCGGTTGGAGCAAGCATTCGCCAAAGTTCTACAATGTGGCTGAGGACTTTGAGTGTACTTTTTTTTTTAATATTTATTTATTATGTATACAGTATTCTGTCTGTGTGTGTGTCTGCAGGCCAGAAGAGGGCGCCAGATCTCATTACAGGTGGTGGTGGTGAGCCACTATATGGTTGCTGGGAATTGAACTCAGAACCTCTGGAATAGCAGTCAGTGCTCTTAACCGCTGAGCCATCTCTCCAGCCCGAGTGTACTTTTTTTTTTTACCTTTTTAAATAGTCATTCCAAGTATCCACGAGATATGAGGAAGTCCCTCCCCCTCCCCCAAAACCACTCCCATTCCGTAGGGGAGGATGGCTGAATCCACGCCCTGAGTCCACACTGGGGAGGTGACAGCATTGCTTCTGTGTAAATTATGTACTGCAAAAAAAATTTTAAATCTTCCGCCTTAATACATTTTTGTTTTCTTATTTTGGAATAGTCAGCCATCATGGCCCTCCTTTTTTTAGCCCCCCCCCAACTTGATGTATGAAGGCTTTGGTGGGAGTGGGTTGAGGTGTTGAGGCAGCCAGTTTGCCTGGACATTGACTTGAGACCAGTTTCATAAAAGTGCACACCTTACAAAAAAAGTTGTCAAAAATATGTTTGTTTGTGATGGTGCTAGGGATTGAACCCAGGGCCTCACACATGCTGAATATAGGCTCAACTGCTGAGCTATATACCCTGTCTATATTGCTTTATTAATCAGTTCCCAAGTTATCAGTTTTTTTTATCAGCTGTATATAAAACTATATTGTTTTAGTTCCTAATTTATCAGTTTAGAACTAATCTGTCAGTTCCCAAGTTCCAAGTGACCCGGAACATTTTATATTTGTCACGGCATTTCCTTTAGAACTAATTTGCGTCCCCATGAATTGTGATAGGGAATATCTTATGGAAAGAGAAAGTAGGATTTGCATAGAAGTATGATTGTGTCAGATTTCTTGGACCAACTCTAGGGCTCCAAAAAGATCTTTTTCCTTTCCCTCAGAGTTAGAGTTCATCGTCTTCCCTTCCTATTTTTCCTTTCCCAGGAGTTCTCACAGACCTGACCATTTCTCCCTCTTGTTTTTGTCATTGTTGCTGTTTGAGACAAGATTTCTTACAGCCCAGACTGGCTTCCAGCTAGCCCTGTAATTGAGAATGACCCGGAACTCCCTAATTCTCCTGCCTACAGCTCCCAAATTCTAACAGTACATCCTTTCCAATTAATACTATTTTTTTTAAATATAAGAAATCGGGCTGGAGAGATGGCTCAGTGGTTAAGAGCATTGCCTGCTCTTCCAAAGTTTTTGAGTTCAATTCCCGGCAACCACATGGTGGCTCACAGCCATCTGTAATGAGGTCTGGTGCCCTCTTCTGGCCTGCAGACATACACACAGACAGAATATTGTATACATAATAAATATATATATAATAAAATAAAATAAAATATAAGAAATCGAGAACAACAGTCCCCCACTACCACAAATTCTGCAGTTGAGTTCCCTGAATTTGGGGGATCACATAGGTCAGCACAAGTAGAGTACAATGGAAAAACCTCAACTTGGGAAAACCACCTTCCTGATCACGGTGTCTTCTGCCAAGCTGTGGTGGCTTGAAAGAAAATGGACCCCAAAGGGAGTGGCACTCTTAGAAGGTGTAGCCCCACGTTGGACCACCAAAATGTTGATGGTTTTTTTCCTCTGGTCCTAAAGTACATAGGCCGGTTTATGTCCACAGA
>NW_026068217.1:492162-493612 GCF_014885135.2 Alexandromys fortis
TTTTTTTTTTTTTTTTTTTTTTTTTTTTTTTTTTAGCTTTTTCGGGCTCTACATGGACATTTGGGCCTCATGCTGATATGCCAAAATGTTTTGGGTTTTTTGTTTGTTTATTTGTTTGTTTGTTTGTTTTTTCCTTTTCTTTTTCTCTAGCCCCACATTAGGTGCCAAAATGTAGTTGATTATTTTTACTCTTTTACTCTTTACTGTTTTGGGAGGTGTAGGTGAATGTGTTCCATCTGTGGAGCTGCAAAGATATCCTGACTTATTGGGGACCCAGGCTATAATTAGAGTTGTAACATTTCAGTTCTGGAGGGGTAGCCACAATATGAGAGAGAGCCCTGGAGGCTGGAGACACAATAGGACAGCTAGCCCTGGAGGAAAGGTGTCATGACTTTATTGGGAAGCCAGGTTACAGCTGGAGTGGTGTGGGAAATAGTTTCCCCCAGGATATAGTGATCCTGCTCTTTTCCTGGAAAGCTGCTGCTACAGCTGTCTGCTCTGTTCCCCTAACCTAATGAAACATCCTAGCAGAGCTATAAACTGCCTCTTCTCTGGCCCAAGATGTCACTTCTTTTGTTAAAACTCTTGCTAAAGAGGAAGCCCCTGAAGCAATGTAGCAATCTCCTCCAGCTCTGGAAAAAAAGTTGTTACTTTTTTCTGCTCAGCCTTGCTCAGGGAGGAGTTGAGGGAGCAACTCAGCAAGGTTTTTCTGCTTAGTCCCCTAAGGGACACCTCAGCCAGGTTCTTCTTTTCTGAGTCAGCAAATGAAGATTGTGAAGATCATCACCCAAGACGCTTTTGAGAGATTTATTTGGGAAGGATTTATCTGCCTCTACCACTGCCTCTGCATCTACTGTACAGGCAGAGCGGCTTATATAAGGTTTCTTAGGGAGAAGAGGGATTGACGGCTCAGATTTTATGGCCAAACCATGTTTCTTGTTTGGTCCTTTTTCACCTTTTATCTTAGAACCAGGGCATATTTGTTTCACTGTCTCTGATTCTAGGGACAAAGTGTGTTTCTTTGGCACTGGTTTCAGAGTCAGGCCATGGTTCTTTGGTCCTGGGTTCAGGGATAAAGATGTTTCTTTCCCTGGCTCAGGTCTCAGATCCAGGGAGTGTTTCTTTCACTGCCTCTGGCTTCACAGTCAGGTGCTCAGTGACTGGTTTCCTGCTCCAGTTGCCCCTTTTACCATACAGGAGGCCTGCCAACCAGCTCACAAATAAATCACACATGAAATCTTATTCTTTCTTATAAATGCCTGGCTTAGCTTGGCTTGTTTCTAGCCATGTTTCCTTAACTTAATCCCATCTACCTTTTGCCTCTGGGCGTTTTCCTTCTTTCACTTCTTTTTTTAATAATTTACTATTTTATTTTTTTAATTTTTTCTTTTCTTTTTTTTATTAAATTTTTTATTAAAAAATTCTGCCCCCTCCCTGCCTCCCTTTTCCC
>NW_026068217.1:494180-496894 GCF_014885135.2 Alexandromys fortis
TTAATTAAGATATATACTTCTCTGCTCCCATATCCATCCTTCCATTATCCCAACCATCCCATTCCCCCAAGCTCTCCCCTCCTCCCCTTCTCACTTGTCTCTCCCCATCTCCCCTTTCCCCCATCCCACCCCACCCCCAGTTCCCAATTTTTGCCCAGCAATCTTGTCTACTTCCAATATCCAGGAGGATAACTATGGTTTTCTTTGGGTTCACTTTCTTATTTAGCTTCTCTAGGATTGCGAATTATAGGCTCAATGTCCTATATTTATGGCTAAAAACCAATTATGAGTGAGTACATCCCATGTTCATCTTTTTGGGTCTGGGTTACCTCACTCAGGATAATGTTTTCTAATTCCATCCATTTGCATGCAAAACTCAAGAAGTCATTGTTTTTTTACCGCAGAGTATTTACTATTTTTTATGAGCATTGATGTAAAGGTGTCAGATCCCAGAGAACTGGAGTTACAGACAGTAGTGAGCTGCCATGTGGATGCTGGGAATTGAACCCAGGTCCTCTAGAAGAGTAGCCAGTGCTCTTATCCATTGAACTATCTCTCCAGCCCCTCCTTTTCTTACTCCTAAATATCTTACTTTAACTCTTACTCCATGGCTGACTGGGTGGCTGACCCCTAGTATCCTCTCCTTGCTCTCTTGCTCTTTCCTCTCAGATTTCTCCTGTTTATTCTCTACCTGCCAGCCTCATCTGTCCTTTCTCCTGCCTCACTATTGACTATTCAGCTCTTTATTAGACCATGGGGTGTTTTAGACAGGCTAAGAACCACAGCTTCACAGAGTTAAGCAAATGCAGCATAAATAAAAACAACACATATTTATGTTGTTAAACAAATGTTCCAGAGAATAAACAAAAGTAACACACCTTAAAATAATATTCTACATCATGTGGCTTTGTTAGAGAAAGTGTGTCACTTGGGGGGGCATGCTTTGAGGTCTCTTTTGCCCAGTGTGATAATCAGTTGACTTCCTCTTGCCTGTAAGATTTAGGACCCTCAGCTCCAGCACCACATTTGCCTGCACACCCATGCTCCCCATCATGATGATAATGAACTGATCCTTTGAAACTGTAAGCAAGCCACCACGATTAAATGTTTTCTTTAAAAAGACTTGCCTGGTCATGGTGTCCCTTCACAGCAATAAAATCCCTAGTTAAGACAGAAATTGGTCTAGGGGCTAGGCCATTGCTGTGATAGACATGACTATCATATGGTTTGGAGTAATATGAACTTTGGTATTTTAGGTTAAAAAAGCAGTGGAATGCTTAATGGACCATACTAGTAGGGACATGGAAGACAGTAGTGCTAAGTGTGATTTGATGAACTGTCCTGGGCTAAATCAAGAGGTTTCAGAAGAGAAGAATTTTAGTATGTCATTCTTGTGATATTTTGGTGAAGGAAGTGGCTGCATTTTGACCTTGTCTGAAGAATCTGCCTAAGGCTAAAGTGAAGAGTTTTGAGTTAATTCCATTGGTGAATGAAATCTCAAAATAGCTGAATATAGACTCTGTCATATGGATATTAGTGGTAACTCTAATGAAGATACATAATGAAAAGGAACAAGCTGAGCAAGGAAAAATATTTGAGAAGAAAAAGGGCACCAAAAATTGGAATTAGGTGTAACACGAACGGGCCTGCTTATTGGGGGCTTCTGTCCTGTCTGGTACCCCACGGCCAGCAAGCCCCAAAGAAAATCACACAGAGATCTCTATAAGTCATAAAGTTGATTGGTTCATTAGCTCAGGCTTCTTATTAGCTCTTATGACTTATATTAACCCATTATTCTGATCTATGTTAGCCATGTGGCTCAGTACCTTTTTCAGTGGGGCAGATCACATCCTGCTGCTTTTGTGGTCTGGGCAGGAGTGGGAAGAAACAGCTTCCTCCTTTCCAGAATTCTCCTGTTCTCCTGGCATCATTTCTACTTCCGGTTTGGTTTTCCCACCTATACTTTTTGCCCGGCCAATCAGCATTTATTTAAAACATGATTGACAGAATACAGACAATTCTCCCACACCACTTCCCCCTCTTTTTTTTAAAAAAGGAAAGTATTCATACTCCATTTTTTGGGAATGTGGGCATAATATTCCAGGCTACTTCCTGCTGGTTAGGAGCACTGATAATTTTATGGTGACCCAAAGAAAATTATCATCAAGTCCTGACTGGAGTATCCTGTGACTCCTGATCACCTCAGGCAGCAGTCCTGAGTCTGTTTTGGATGTAGAACTCTGATATTGGGCTATCTGTTCCTACCCGAGATTTCTCAGATGGTCTTCCTTGATCGAACCTGATTTTTCTTAATTCAGAATGAATCCACAGTCTTTCATTTCCTGTGGAAACAAAAGCAAAATCTCTTCTCCAAAGTAACATACCTTTTGACTTCAATTTTGAAGTCAAGGTATTTTTAAAATCTATCTTGGATTAGTTCTACAACATTTATAAGGAAATATCTTTCAGCAGCTATCGCTCCTTCCTCAGCATTCAAACAATTTAAAGAAAGCATAATAGCATACAGTATCAAGATTCTCTGTGTATTTTCCCTCTTTACATGGCTTTATTTTAACCTCTATTTCTTTTATTTTTACTTTAATTTTTTTTAAATATGTATTTATTTATTTATTATGTATACAATATTCTGTCTGTATGTCTGCAGGCCAGAAGAGGGCACCAGACCTCATTATAGATGGTTGTGAGCCACCATG
>NW_026068217.1:503728-514623 GCF_014885135.2 Alexandromys fortis
TTTCGAGACAGGGTTTCTTCGTAGCTTTTGGTTCCTGTCCTGGAACTAGCTCTTGTAGACCAGGCTGGCCTCGAACTCACAGAGATACACCTGCCTCTGCCTCCCCCCGAGTGCTGGGATTAAAGGCGTGCGCCACCACCGCCCGGCTCTTTATTGATTGAGACAGGGTTTCACGTCACCCAGATTGGTCTCAAACTTGATATGTATGCAATCATAGATGATCTTGAAATTCTGCTCTTGTTGCCTTCAACTCCAAAGTGTTAAGATTACAGATATGTAAATGAAAGTTCTTGGAAAGAAGTTGCACCCATTTCTGAGCCTTATGTACAGCTGCTAAACTGAGTAGAACTTCAGTGATTGTGGAGAATTCGGAATGCTCCATGTCCAGAGCAAAATTATCATGGTTCGTCTTTAGCCCTCTTAATAGCCATTTATGGCCTTGGTCCCTATCTTCAACCAACCAAAAGGCTAAGAGTATCATCCATTTGAACTCTACAGCAGAGACTTACCTGATTTTCTTTAACCTGCCTACCTAATGTTTCCACCAATGTGTTTTAAAAGTGCTTTGATTTATAAGTTTTTGTTCTGTTACTACACAAACTTCATGAAACCGTTTCTGTATTGGAACATGGATTTTTTGAGCTTGAGTTCTAGTTAGTATTAATAATAAAAACCCAAAGTCAGATATAAGGTTAATGCTGAAGATCAGAGAAGCAGAGCATTCAGCCACTAGAGAGTTCTTTTACCTCTACCAATGCTCAAACCGAAGGGGCAAACATGTCCTCAGACTACATCTCCAGACTCCATATGTCTCCACCAAAACTCAGACTGCAGTGAGCTCTTGTCTCATCCATCTTTGTATTGCTCTCTCCACTCAGCCATATCTCTTCCTGTCTCCACCTCCCTAGTACTGGGATTAAAGGTCTGATTTACTACTGCCTTGCCTCTTGTGACTTAGCTCTGCACTCTGATTTTGAGGCAAGCTTTATTTGCTAAAATACAAAATATCAATACATTTCCCAATTTTTTGTCTAAAATAAAAAAGGCTACAACTAATGTAAGAAAAACTAAATGTAATAAGTACAACAACTATATACAATATATACAGACAATAAGTACAACAACAATGTCTAGGCCATTTGCATTTGACAAATTTTATCTTGGTAAGTGAAAAGTCTTGTACCTAATTTACTTTCTATCAGAATTTGCATCACCATCCAAAACTATCTTTTATATCTGTCAACCTTATTCACTTTATGCCTCTTTAGTGAGTTTCTTTTCTGCATCTGATAAACAAGGAAAACTACAACTATCTAGTCTTCAACTCCCTCAGAGACCAAAGAAGGAAATAATATTAACTGGGTAAGCAGGAAGTACAAGCAAGCAACTTCCAAAAATGTGAGAAATGACAAAAAGAGCTGACTTCCTGGAGAGTCACTAAAAGTTCCTCTGCAATATTGGCACATCCATCTTCAGCCTACAGGTCTAGAACATTCAACAGACTTTTCTATGAAACAGAATTTTAAAAGACTGTCCCACCTTGTCTTGACAAGGTTTTGTAGTCACTGTCTTTTGTGTATTGCTTGTCCACTTTGGACAGCATACCATCAGCAATCGAGATAAGAGCATTTTCTTGCTCAGTGGGATTACTTTTACAACAAAAAAAGTAAACTCCACGTGGAGTTTTTTCAGTGCCCACTGTCTTCACAGAAGCAGATGTGTTTCATTGTCATAAAAAAAGAACTCATGTTATTAAAACATCTTAAATGCCATATTCTATAGATGACTGAAGTATTTGAAGATATGTCTTTAAAATTTAAAATATATCTCTGTTTGACCTTGAAAACATACCTAATATGACAAGAAGTTTAATTGTAATAGGTGATTAAATACTAACCTACATTTCCTTATTGTCCTAAACAGTTAGTAATAATAACTTTCAAGAACTAGAAATTTGGGGCTGGAGAGATGGCTCAGAGGGTAAGAGCACTGGCTGCTCTTCCAGAGGTCCCAAGTTCAATTCCCAGCAACCACATGGTGGCTCACAGCCATCTATAATGAGACCTGGTGTCTTCCTTGCCAGCAGTACATTGTATGCTTAATAAATAAATAAATAAATATTTTTTAAAAAAGAACTAGGAATTTGCATTGTATTGTTAAATGAGCTATATAGTGCCTTGAACTAGAGTAAAAATCTATGTACAGTAAGTTATAACAAAATTAATCTCAAATTTGTATCAATATACAAAATATGTATACAATATACAGAAGTCCAACCCAATGTAAAACTTTTAAAACTAGTCACTGCTTTTTAGAAGTAGATTCAATAATCTTCTTTTTTTCTTATCATATCTATGTCCTCCCTTTTTTCTTTTCAGAGTAGATTAAAAAATCTACACTTTTATCCTAGCTTCAGAAAAAGAATTTTGAATCTAATCTCCTCTGTTTAACTTTTTTCCTGATCATTACCAATAAAAAATTGTAACCAATCCCCTTAAACAATGACAAGTATTCATAACCCACTGAATGACCAAATCCCACCCACCTGACCTCTTAGGAATGTGGATGTCATGTTCTTAAATATACTTCCTGCTGTCTGGGGATAATGGCATCCTTAGCAGATACTGAAAAGAAAACATTTGGGTTTATTGTAAAGTCCTGAGAGAGGTAGCTGTATCATTTCTTGTCCAGTCTCTGTGTAATGGGAAAATGCAGGGCTTGTCTCAAGTCCTGGCTAGAGTATTTTGTGGGGCTGGATCATCTCAGGTAGCCACCTTGAAATGGTTCTGAGAACTTTGTAGTCCAAAGCTAATCTTTCAGTTGTGTTTTTCAGCTTAGTCATATCATCATAGTCCTGGAAGAATCGTCATTGTGGGGCCTGATCCTCCTTTTTGAGACTTCAAAGGTCTCTGTTAAGCATGGTCATGGTTCACTGCAGAAACCTGATAAGAGATTCGTACCCAAAATCATGTACATGAAGGTAGATGAAGCTTTTTCTAGAATTAAGTAGTATTCTATATGACCATTAATATCATGAGAAAATGCTTATAATATATATGTATATATATTAATCTTATAATTTTGAAATAATATTTATATGTACTGTGGGACAATGGTCTTGTACCCTGTAAAGGTTTATCACTTGTGTTAGTTTAACAAAACGTTGATTGACCAGCAGCCAGGCAGGAAGTATAGGCAGAGTGACAAAAATAGGAGAATTCTGGGGAAAAGGAAAGGCTCAGTCTGCAGCTGTCACTCAGATGCAGAGAAAACAAGAATGCCACACTGATAGAAGGTACCAAGTCACATGGCTAACACAGACAAGAGTTATGGATTAATTTAAGATGTAATAGTTAGTTAATAAGAAACCTGAGCTACTAGGCCAGCCAGCTTACAATTAATGTAGACCTCTGTGTTTTTCTTTGGAACTGAATGACTGTGGGACCAGGCAAGAGAGAAACCTTTGTCAACATTTATACCAAAATTTATACCTGTTAAAGAGACAAAATAAAGCCTTAAGATTATGAGATTAATGGCAATATAATAGTCTTTAAATTTTTGTTTTTCTTCTGTCCCATATCAGGTGGCTCTTCTGACATAAGACACAGATTTTGGATTATACTTTAACAAGCATGCTTGGGTTTAGAGAAGGAGAGCTACACTCCAACTTCAAAACCAGCTTTAATCTTTAATTGGACTGACACTACAAAAAGACCATTTACATTATATGTTTGTAGAGAACAGCAGAAACAAACATTTGGAAAGATTTGTGAAATTTTATCCTGTTGGAAATGTGACATACCAATAGGCCAATTTACTCTTTTTCTTGAGACTTTTTTTCTATATTATTTGTCTTTTTTTCTCAGATGTCTCATTTGCCTAATGGTCTTCGAATTCCTTAGCTGGATACCCATATTCTCCTGAAAATACAGAAACAAAATCCTTCCCCAACCCTAATTTTGGAGAGAGTCTTTTATGCCAAGTTATTTCTGATCAAATGAAAAGCATGTATTAGTTTTATAAGTTAGTTTAGATTAAATGGTCATGGTGCTTAATGAACTGTCATCTCTAAAAGGGATCTCTCTTGCTCAAATCAAATCTTTATTAATTTTGATGGTATCCATAGCTTTTGTTGTCTTGTGGAAACAAAAGCAAAATCCCTTCCCCATCGCAACACATGTCCTTTTTTCCATTCTCAGGTCAACACATTTTTAAAGTATACCAAATAAGTTAACTCCGTAGTTTCTTTTCTATTATTCAGTGTCACTCCACAGCTGCTGTTCCTTTCAATAGCATTTAGAAAATTCAAAATTGGGAGCTGAAGATGGCTCAGATGTTAAGAGCACTAACTCCTCTTCTGTAGGTCCTGAGTTCAATTCCCAGCAACCACACGATGGCTCACATACATCTATAATGAGATCTGCTGTCCTCTTCTATCATGCTGACACACTGCATACACAATAAATAAAAATAAATAAATAAATCTTTAAAAAGGGGGTTCCCGTTTTCTTTGGAAACACCTTTTTAATACATTTTTTATTTATATTTATTGAGCTCTACATTTTTCTCTGTTCCCCTCCCTGCCTCCCCCCAACACCTTCAATCCATCCCTAAGATCTCCATGCTCCCAATTTATTCAAGAGATCTTGTCTTTTTCTTCTTTCTACTTCAAATGTATATTAGATCAATGTAAGTCTCTCTTATTATCCTCATTGTTGTCTAAGTTCTTTGGGATTGTGGTTTGTAGGCTGTCTTTCTTTGCTTTATGTTTAAAAATCACCTATGAGTGAGTACAAGTGACAATTGTTTTTTTGTGTCTGGGTTACCTCACTCAAAATAATGTTTTCTAGCGCCATCCATTTTCCTGCAAAATTCAAGATGTCATTTTTTTCTGTTGTGTGTAGTATACATTGTTTAAATGTACCACATTTTCCTTATCCATTCTTCGGTCAAGGGGCATTTAGGTTGGGTTCTGGCAATGACAAACAAAGCTGTTATGAACATAGTTGAGCACATGTCCTTGTGGCCCAATTGAGCATCCTTTGGATATATACCCAAAAGTGGTATTACTAGATCTTGAGGAAGGTTGTTTCCTAATTTTCTGAGAAATCGCCACACTGACATCCAAAGGGGTTGTACCAGCTTGCACTCCCACCAGCAATGCAGAAGTGTTCCCTCTTCCCCACAACCTCTCCAGCATAAGTTGTCATCAGTGTTTTTAATCTTGGCCATTCTTACAGGTGTAAGATGGAATCTCAGAGTTGTTTTGATTTGCATTTCTCTGAAGACTAAGAATGTTGAGCATTTCCTTAGGTGTCTTTCAATTTAGATTCCTCTGTTGAGGTCTGTACTCCATTTTTTTATTGGATTGTGTAATATTTTGATGACCAATTTCTTGACTTCTGGGGTTTTTTATGGGTTAAAGCTGAAGATCAGAGAAACAGAGCAGTAAGTCACTAGAGAGACCTTTTACCTCTATCAATGCTCATACTGAAGGGGCAATCCTCAGACTGCCTAGACTTCACTGTGTCTCCACCAAACTTAAGACTTCACATACCAGTGAGTTCCTGTCTTTTCCCTTTTATATTCCTCTCTCCACCCGGGCATACCATTCCTGTCTCTACCTCCCTAGTGCTGGGATTAAATGTGTCTGACTCCCAAACACTGGGATTAAAGATGTGAGCCACCACCATCTGGACCTGTTTCTGGATGGATCTTGTGTAGCCCAGGGTGGCCTTGAACTCACAGAGATCTATCTGCCTCTGTCTCCTGAGTCCTGGGATTAAAGGTGTTTGCTACCAGTCTCTGGTCTCTAGTGACTTACCTTTGGACTCTGATCTTCAGGCAAGCTTTATTTATTAAGATACAAATAAGCTATCACTACAGTGCAGTGTTTGTCATCAGTAAACTGATTCATTCTAATGCCACAGGATTCCTACTGTGCTCCACATGGTTACATATTGCTTCAATAGTTCAACGAGGATAGGGTCAGATCTGAAGGTTCATCTGGGCTAGTGGGAAATTGATCTGGAGATTATTGCAAATACACCAAAATAAAACCAAGGTATTATGAATGACAGCAACAGGGACAAGCTCTTCTGATTCATTCTCTAAGATGTAGTGGGCTTGTCAGAACTTATCTTGCCTTTACTTTTTCACCAAACCCACTCCAAACTGTGGTTTGGATTAATTGATCCTAGTATCTATCCATACCCTATTTTAAAATATATAAAATTCTGATGTCTGTTGATGTGGGATTCCCCTCTGTATGCTGTAAATGTGTTTTGTTACCATTGATTAATGAATAAAGCCGTTTTGTCATATGGCAGGGCAGAATAGAGCAAGGCAGAAATTCCAAGCAGAGATAGAGAAGAAAAGTGGACAGAGTTGAGGAGATGCCATGTAGCTGCTGAAGGAGACAGGCACGCCAGAACCTTATCTGTAAATCATGAGCCTCGTGGTAAAATACAAAATAATAGGGATGGGTTAATTTAAGATGTAAGAATCACTTAATAAGAAGTCTAATCTATTGGCCAGGCAGTATTGTAATTAAAATAGTTTTGTGTAATTATTTTGGGTCTGGGTGGCTGGGAAATGAACAAGCAGCCTCCATCTACAGCCTCTTAAATATTTTTTTCAATTAACTAGTAAGACCATCCCCTTCCAGTTTTGTGCATAGCATGTGCCCACCAGATCACCACATGACAGTACTATAAATCAGAATTGGCACTCCTTTTCCAAAAATGCTTAATTTTTAGGTAACACTATTATCCTCGTTGCCTGTACAGTGTATAATGTACTGACAGGAAACAAGCAACAACAAAGACCATATTTCTACTGGAATTACTTCTCCCTCCCATAATTGTAGAAGCAAAGCTGAAGTTTAGAAAGCATAACTTTAGCAGGATCTGTTCCACAGCTCTTTAAGTTTCCAACCCTGAAAGCAGGTGGTATGCATTTGCTTAACAACCAGTTTTACAGTAGAATATCACAAGGCACTGTTGGACAGTATCCATTTTTGCTCCTTATTTCACTCAAACAGCACAGGAGGGCTAAAAAAAAAAAAACAAATATTTTAGAAAGTTGCTACCAGGTAGGACAGAGAGATAATAAATTCGCCTTGTTTTCTGAAAGAACAGAATTTTCTGTAAATTAGTCTAGCTGTCTTCGACAGCTTTTAACCTGAGGTTATTGGCGAAGATAAATGGAAATTGCATATGCCTGGGGTTGATCTGTTTCCCCTCATCCAGAGTTTCATTCTGTGGAGAAAGTTACTTCTCCCATCAACAACCTAAGTAAATAAATAAATAAACAAATACGCTTTTCAAGGGTCATATTTATTCAGATGTTCATCAAGTCAGATGCTATCAATTCTTCCTGCAGATGAGATGGATGTAATACAACGATTAAGACATAACTGAGATTTTAATTTTAAGATAATGATATAAATATTCATAATTTGAGTTTATGGTTTTTAAATCATTGTATTTTCATTTCAAGTATTTTACATCTCAGTATACCATTGCTATACTGGGCACTGAACTGGGGAGGGATGCTTGATTTCTGAATGCTTAAACTAAGTCCACACATAACCTGATATACAGACTGTTAAGAGAAAGAATAAAAAATTTTGCTAAAGCATAAATATGGTCATTTTGAAAAGCAGTCACCATTTAATATTTATTTGCATGGACTATTTCATGCACCAACTCCTGTCAATCATTGGTGATTTCCACCTTTCATAAGAGTTCCATCTTGGTTAACTTTTATACATTTAATTTGGGAGGTACTTTACTTCCTTGGCTCAATTTATCTCTAGGTTCTAAATTTTGTTTTTTGTAGTTACTATCGATGAGATTCCCTTTAAGATTTTTTTTTTTACCAATAATATTACTGTGTTGAGTAGTGTTTTTCAGCTAGATGCAAACTAGAGTCACCTTGAAAGAGGTAACCTCAACTAAGGAATTGTCTCCATCAGAATGTCTGTAGACTCATATCTGTGGAGTATTGTCTTGACTAACAATTGTTGTAGGAAGGCCCAGCGCACCTGGGCAGTGCCACCTTAGGACAGTGGTCCTGGGCGATATAGGCAGGCTGAGCTAGCCATGTAAAGTAAGCCAGGAAACAATATTCCTCTATAACCTTTGCTTCAGTTCCTGACTCCAGGTTTCTGCATTGAGTTCCTGTTTTAGTATCTCTTGTTGATGGACAATTATCTGTAAACTGAATAACTCTTTTCCTCCCCAAGTTGCTTTTGTCAGTGTCTTATTACAGCAACAAGAACCCTAACTAGAACAGAATCATAAGGGCTTAGGTCCACTTTACTTAAATTTTCCGATTTGTATCCTGCCTTTCCTGATTTATTTGCATCAGTATGGAATGTACAGTCTCCAGATATTGGTGTTTCCCATACAATGTAAGGAAGGATTCAGCTCGTTCTCTTTATAAATTGAATTCTTTTGCTTTTAGGATATTTGTTGTTAATCTCTCCCAAAAAATTAATGCAAGCTCTTTGCCAGGGAGAGTTCACTTTCTTCCCATAATTTGTCTATTCCATCATTATTAAAAGATACTACAATTTCTGCTGGTTCTATTACTGCTAATTGAGGAGGTTTCAATTTTTTTTTAGAATTAACCCAGAGACCTTTCCCACATACGTTTTTAATTTTTTACTCAGTTTATGTGGTAAAAAAAATCCATTCTGAAATAATCTCTTCCCTCGGCATTAAATTTCCTGTAGGGGAATGCTTAGATGGTAATATGAACAGAATGCAGTTAGGCTTTGGATCCAAACCATCAACATGTGCATTCTGTAATTTCTCTTCAATCAAAGCCAGTTCTCTCTCAGCTTCAGCTGATAATTTCCTGGGACCTTTTAAGTCCTTATCAGCTTCTAAGGTTTTGAAAAAATTTCAGTCCATCAGGTTCTATCCCAAATGTGGGCATAGATCAGAACTATCTCCTAGCACTTCTTGAAAGTCATTAAGAGTCTGTAATTGCCAGATGGTGGTGGTGCAAACCTTTAATTCCAGCATTTGGGAGGCAGAGTCAGGCAGATCTTTGTGAGTTGAAGGCCAGCCATGAGAGCTAATTCCAGGACAGGCTCCAAAGCTACAGAGAAACCCTATCTTAGAAAAAAAGAAGAGTCTGCAATCAAACCAGGCAGTGGCTGGCACTTGGACAGGCACTTGGGAGACAGAGGCAGGTGGATCTCTGTGAGTTCAAGGCCAGACTGTCCTACAGAGTGAATTCCAGGACAGAATCCAAAGCTACACAGAGAAACCCTGTCTTGAAAAAAAAGAAGAAAGAGTCTGCAATCAATATTTCCTAATTTGGACCTTTTGGGGTCTAATTTTTTGTAAACACATTTTTTTTTTTGCTTTCTGAGACAGTGATGGAGGAAGGTCATTTGTTAATAAACAAACTGCCTTGGCCCATTTGATAGGTTAGAACATAGATGGGTGGAGTAAACAGAACAGAATGCTGGGAGGAAGAGGAAGTGAGCTCAGACTCGATAGCTCTTCTCTCTGGGGCAGACGTGATGCATAGAAGAGATTTTCAATGTGGAGCAAGGGCTTTTTGTACCCAGAACTAGTAGGATGCATGTTCTAAAAAGACTGGAGAGATCACTGAGTTTTCACTCCTGGCCAATCTTTACGCTTACTAGAAGAAGGAAACAGATGCCAAAACAGATGCTAAAAGCAGACTGGCTAAATGATGACGGAGTTCTCCATGACAGAGCCAATTTGAAAAGATCTCTTTTCCTTCCTTCCTTTCTTCCTTCCTTCTTTCCCCTCCTCTCTCTCCCTTCCTATCTTCCTATCTCTTTTTCTTTTTCTTCATCACTCTCTCTCCATTTATGAGTTGTTCAAAATAATCTGTCAACCACTAGCTGACCATTAATGTGTAGATTAGAATTTAGAATCACCATAAAAACATGCCTCTGGGTATGTCCATGAGAGTATATTCATAAAGTTTTAAATAGGCAAGGAAGACTCACCCAGAATGTAGATGACACCATCATGTAGGCTGGTCCCAAATTGATAAGAAAGGAGAAAGTAAAATCAACACCAACATGTCTCTCTTGGATTCCTGACAGCAAAAGTAATGTGACGAGACGCACTCATGCCCATGTTATCATGAGTTCTTTGCTGTGATGGACTCTGTCTCCTGGAACTATAAGCCCTAATACTCCCTTCCTTCAATAAGTTGCTTTTGTTTGGTATTTGAACACAGCAAAGAATAACTCATATATTAAGTTTGAGGGTAGCTTGGGCTACATAGCAAGCTCCAAACCAAATTATGCTACATAAAAATGACCTTTTCTCAAAAAAAAAAAAATGCGGTGGGGGTTGAAGAGATGGCTCATCTGTTAAGAGTACTTACTTTTCTTTCAGAGGGTCAAGGTTCAATTCCCAGCATCCATCTAGTGACTTACAACCATTTATAACTCCTGTCCCAGAGGATCCAACACCCTCTTCTAGGTGCGGAGGCATCAGAAATGGATGAGGCACACAAAGATACATGCAGGCAAAACACTTATACTAATTTTTTAAAAGTCATTGTACAGAACCAGTAACCCACAAGAAGCAGCAACAAAAACCCTCAGGGAATGAGAAAAGTCTCAAAATAACTACATTATAGTTTGAGGGGGTATCTCAGTAGTACAGTGCTTGTCTAACATAAATAATGAGACTCTGGGTTCTATCGCTAGGATAAAAATACAAATACAGACTGGACTGAAATCTCAAGGTCCAAATCAGGAGCAGAAGGAGAGCGAACATGAGCAAGAAACTCAGGACCGCGAGGGGTGCACCCACACACTGAGACAATGGAGATGCTCTATCGGGAACTCACCAAGGCCAGCTGACCTGGGTCTGAAAAAGCCTGGGTTA
>NW_026068217.1:514884-548022 GCF_014885135.2 Alexandromys fortis
CCCCCCCCCCCCCCCGCCCCGGGACAGGGTTTCTCTGTGTAACAGCCTGGCTGTCCTGGAACTCAATCTATAGACCAGACTGGCCTCAAACTCATAGAGATCCACCTGCCTCTGCCTCCTGAGTGCTTGGATTAAATATGTGCACTACCAATGGCCAGAAAATTACCCAGTTTTCAACTAAATTAGTGAGGCATTTAAAGAAATAAGAAGGATGGTTTAGTGATTAAGAACATGTATTGCTCTTGCAGAGGACACAAGCTGAGTTATCAGCAGCTGAGTCAGCCGCTCACAGACACCTGTGACTGCACCTCTAAGGGATCTTTTACCCTCTTCTGGCCTTCACGGTTTGTGTATGCATGTGCACAAACACAGACAGTCACACACAATTAAAAATAAATCTTAAAAGAAAAAAGAAACAAGAAAAGGTGGTCTGCTTTCAGGAAATAAATGACATAAAGCAGGACAGGATGACAGCTGAGTAGTCATTTGCCCACTAGCACCCTAAAGTAAGCAGTTAGCCACACAACAACTTACCTCCACAGGGGCAGAATGAATCGGTGGGAGGGCACAGAGCCTCCATCTGTTCTGCTAAAATACAAAGACACTCTGAAGGTAGCAAATAATAACTTGTGTTGTCCTTCCCCCAACTCCAAAGAGCCCATTTTGGAGATACATGTCTGGTGTGGGACCATGGTCTGTATTCTGTCAATTATATTTTAAATAAACACTGATTGGCCAGTAGCCAGGCAGGAAGTGTAGGTGGGACAACCAGACAGGAAGTAGAGGTGGGTCAAGGAGAATAGGAGAATTCTGGGAAGAGGATGCAATTGTGGGCCTAGACACAGAAGAAGCAAGATGTGACTGCCTCGCTGAAAAAAAAAAAATACCGAGCCATGTGGTACTACTAGAATGATGGGCTAATATAAATTATAAGAGTTAATAAGAAGCCTGAACTAATGGGCCAATCAGTTTATAGTTAATGTAGATCTCTGTGTGATTTCTTTGGGACTTAACGACTGTGGGAACAGGGCAGGACAGAAACTCCTACAACACACGTCTCCTGCCCAGGCAGATAGAGAGAATTAAGCCTTTGTCTTAGTCTTGAAACCCAGACCCCAGACCTCTGTGACACCTAGGTAAATCCCCATCACTCCTGTCATCTGAGCCAATGGAACTGAAGAAGACAAGCTTAAAGGATATTTTAGTAACATGTGAATCTTCTTGGTTTGGAGTCTACACACCCTACTTCTAATAATACTCTTGGCAGCCTAGCTCCCTCACTCACATGAACTAAACACATACACACCCCACTCTGAGCAATGCACTTAGTAACCTGTTGCATGTAGCTGCACCCCCACCACATTTCAAACAATTTCTCCTTTCTTAATAACCATCAAGTTTGGACAATTTATTTTTCAACATATTCCCATTTATGTCAAGGTACAATTTATGTATATGTATCCATGATGCAGCCTGAATTGGGTTGGGGTACATGAACAATAAGACAAAATGGTGTAAACTTTAGAAGAGAATCCTCTGTTTACCTTCTCATGCCTATGTATAATTGAACAAGCATATAATTGAAATCAGATGTATTATGGGATGGAACATAGGAAGTAAGGAAAGATGGATATAATCTAAGCCTATCAATCAAAATAGAATACTCTGTAAATTATATCCATAGCAACCTCCCCTATCCCTTGCTTTTAATTTTTTCAAGTCAGAGTCTGGCTATCCAGGAACTCCTTATGTAGACCAGGCTTCCCTTATACTCAAAAAGATCTGCCCAACTATGTCCCCTGAATCTGGAATTAAAGACATGTGTCACTACATGTGACTGCAAACTGCTTCTCTTGAACTTCGTGAAAGGAAACCCCAAATAATAATAGGGGTCTTTCGGTATCTTCAACTGTGACCTCTGACCCATCTCTCCCTTGCAGCCATCCGGATATTTTCTACTGATGTGCTAAAGCTAAAAATAAAGTTCCATTGCTACTTTTGCAAATACATGTGGGCTTTTATTTTATTCTTGATTAAGAGACCAAGAACTTGAGAACATCTGATCCCAAACACTGGTAGCTGGATTGTGTTAGGCTAGGCAACAGAGAGCAGCCACCATCCCTCCTCAACCTCCACTGGCACAGGTGATCACAAGACTGGCACCAGAGGAGCAGGTACAAAAGTGAGCACAGGACTTTGGCTTGGAGCCAGATATGGGATTAAGGCTGTGTGCCCTTTGGGACAAACCAAGAAAAGGGAAAGAGAAATATGTCTCCATTTCCCCTTCTCTGCCTTAAGTGTCTCCTCTCTTTCTTAGTTACTACAACACTAAAAAGTGGGTTCTGGAGTACACCAGTGATGACAGCCAAGCATCAGCTACCGCTGTGTTCATATATAGAAATACAGAACATGAGGGCTGGAAAGATGGCTCAGTGACTAAGAGTATTGACTGCTCTTCTAAAAGACCCGCATCAATTCCCAGCACCCACATGGCAGCTCACAACTGACTGTAACTCGAGTTCCAGGGTATCTGACACTCACGGCAAAACACCAATGCACATAAAATTGATGGGGAATCTTGTTAGCCAAACATCTTTAAGAGGTGGGTCTTAGTTAAGTCATGGCTTCGCTGGGACCCAAGGTAAAACGTGTTAACCTCCAGGTGCTCACTCTCTCTGTGCCTTTTTCCACAGGACATTACTGTGCTTGGATTTCTCGTTTCCTGTTTTGTGAGTTTTTCCCCTTATAATAAATAAAATATAATTGTTTTATCCTTAGCTAGCCTGGTTATTTCAACACTTCATGCTTAACATACAAATAAATCAGGGAAGGCAGGTTACAAATCAGAAAAATTAAGTAAGATGGAACAAAGCCCTTATAATTCTGTCCAGAAGGCAGAATTATATGGTATTCTTATGGTACTAAGGGATGTTAAAGAACCTCTCAATATAGTTATTGATTCACAATATGCAGAAAGAGTTGTCTTGCATATTCAAACCACTAAATTCATACCAGATGATACGGAACTGACTTCATTATTCATTCAAGCGCAAAACATAATCAGGAAGAGGCTTTGTCCTATATACATAACACACATCCAATCCCATACGGGTCTGCAAGGTCCTCTAGCACACAGTAATGCAGAAATTGATCAATTATTGATTGGAAGTGTGTTGCAAGCCTCAGAATTTCATAAAAAACATCATGTCAATAGCGAAGGTTTAAAGAAAGAATTTCCTATTACATGGCAACAAGCTAAGGAGATTATAAAGAGATGTCCTACTTGCTCTTTCTATAACCAAACACTGTTGCCTGCAGGGAGTAACCCAAAGGGTACTCAAAGGAATAAAATCTGGCAGATGGATGTGTTCCACTTTGCAGAATTTGGTAAATTAAAATATGTGCACCACACCATAGACATGTATTCAGGTTTTCAATGTGCAACCTCCTTGAGCTCAGAAAAGGCTGATTCAGTAATCACACATTTATGGAGTTATGGCCATCATGGGTATACCTGCACAAATAAAGACAGACAATGGTCCAGCATATGTATCTAAGAAAATAAAATGTTTATTTGCCTATTATAATATAAAGCACATTACAGGTATACAAAATAATCCTACAGGTCAGGCAGTTACAAAATGATCAAATCAAACTATAAAGGATGTGCTAAACGAACAAAAAGGGATGGAAACTCCCCTCAGAAATAGATGGCATAATGCTTTACTAACCTTGAATTTTCTTAACACTAATGAGAAAGGAACAACAGCAGCAGAGAGATATTGGATAATGAAAAAAAAAAACTTCTACATTGAATCAACCAGTGTATTTCATGATGTGTTGACCCTCACAATGGAAATCAGGAGATGTGCTACATTGGGGAAGGTGTTTTGCTCTTGTTTCCACAAGAAAAACTATGGATACCATCAAAATTAATAAAGATTTGCTTTAAAAAGAAAAAATCTCTTTAAAAAGAGAAATGACAGCTCCTGCACAACAGTGACAACCATAAAGGTCCAGGGTTGGGGCAGGGAGCTGCTCTTTTTTTTTTCCAAAGGAAAATGGGGTTTATTTCACACAGTATCTAAAGAACGGAACAGACCAAATGCACCCACTGGTGGCAGGCAAGTCCACAACCCATTGCGTAAGTCCTTCCAGCCTCAATCAGAACTCTTTTCATGTTTGCTCAAGGATATTTCTTCATATGCATAGATGTGACTTTCCCAAGAGTCTAAGAGGTGGGCAGGCAGGCGGGCAGGCAGACAGGCTTCAGTCATTAGTTTCAGGATCCGTCTGTGCCATGTAGGCATCCAACTCAGCATCCAAGTGTCCTGTAGGATTGGACATGTATGCATCCAGTTCATCGTCCAGCTGCTCCTTGGTCAATACAGGGTGAGTGAGGGCACCTCTCCCTTGACTTTGGCCTCCACAGTCCCCTCTTCCCCGACCTATCACAGCCCGACCTCTACCACCGATTCCGCCACGATCCCGATCCATAGCTCCACGCTCTAGGCCCCCTCTCCCAGGACCTCCACGACCTGGAACAGCGCCTTTTCTTGAGTCCATTTGTGGGGCAGCTAAGGCTTGTCCACCTCGTAGGAGCAGGCTTTGACCTTGGAGCTACAGCCCGCCCCTAAGCCGGCTTCTGGTGGCAAGTGCCCCAAGTAGTCCTCCTCCTCGGGGCACACCTCTCTGGATTATGGGTAGGCCTTGTCCTCCAATTGCTCCCCTGGCCAGGGCACCTTTGGGGTAGGCCTAATCGCGCCTGGGTGTTACTCTTCTTATCCAGGCGCTGCTTTAAGCTCTGCTTAAGTTTTAATGCTGTCTGGAGAGAGGGTCTATTCTCCATCTGCTGGGCCCGGCTTCTGTTTCTGCCACTGGCTAGCTGCTGCTGCTCCATCGAAGCCAGAATATTCACTGGAATCGGCTGTTTGTTCTTCAGCATGCCAGTAAAGCGCTCATTTAGAGACATCTTGGTGGTTCTTTTTAGCACCACTTTCATCGCTAACTGTGCAGCCATCTTCAGATCCTGAGAATCGAAGGAGATGAATGCCAGCACTCCCGTCGCAGCGAGGCTGCCGCGGGGCAGCTTGGCTCACCAGGACCGCTTGGGTTAATTTGCTGGGCGGTTGGCTTAGGTGCTTGTCTAAACCGTATGATGCTAAGCTCACTCCTGGTGGCTTAGGTATCTAGTCCACCGATCCTTCTGCTTTTCAGGCCTGCCCTTTCTTTCCTTTCCTTTGTGCCAGTGGGCACTGCCAACTCCTGCTTGCTACCTCCAGGAATCTCAGAATGAGACTGTGTCCAGGGTTCTGCTCTTATCTTTTTTTTGGTGGGGGGGGATGTTTTATATCTTTATTAACTACTTTAGGACAGCTAAGGTCTCTCTGAAATAAAGAACAGCTACCACCTGCTCTTTATGTTTTCTTTTCCTGATCTGTTTTTGTTGTTTTGAAGCAGGGTCTCAAGTAGAACACCAGGCAAGTGTGAGCTCACCATGCAGCTGTCAGTCCTCCTGCCTCTGCTCCACAGATGCTAGGGTGGCAGGTATGTGTCACTACAGCCCGTCTCTGCCCCCCACGTTTTAACAGCCAACAGGAACCTGGGCTCTGCAATCACAAACACTTTCCCCAGGGTACAAGAAATTGTGGCTGCCAGTCCCATGTTAGCAGCAGGATAGATGAATGTAATCTGTGTGGTGGTGTGCAGTAGGGGTAGAACACGGTTGTGAGCAGCACCTTGGTCATGTGACCCTAGACTAGGAGGGTGCTATTGCTCTGCAGGCCCATTCCAGCCATCTGTAGAACCATAGAGCTGGAGTGTTGGGAACAGACCTTTCTGCCCTTCTCAGACAATGATACAGTGACTGGTTAACATAGCAGGTGTAAGCACAGCATGTAGAGACAACTCCAGACGTTCTCTTATTAAAATTATTTTTTAAAGAGTTCATTATTTGATGTTAAGGGATGTTTTGGCTGCATATATGTCTGTACCACATATATATCTGGCGCCCAGGAAGGCCAAAAACCCATCAGATCACCTGAAACTGGAATTATAGATGGTTGTAAGGTGCTCTGCTCTTATCTTTACAGGAAAATATACATCTTCAAAAAATTCAAGACACCATGGATGTTTGAATGCAAACAAAAGAAAAAATAACTATCTACTAAGGATCATCAAAAAAAAGGAATGTGACTTATGAGGTCAGGTAATGGATACACATACATTTAAACATATACATATTTATAAATATATTGAGCTGGTTTTGGAGTTGGGCTGTAGCTCTGTACTTCTCTAAATCCAAGCTTGTTGTTAAAGGAACAGAGTTTCTGTCTCATATCGGGAGCCATCTGGTATGGGACAGAAGGAAGACTTTAGGAAAATTTTTACTTTCTCCATGTCTATTTTGCCTATATCATATTCTTCATTGAATGTGTCTCTATGAATAATGTTTAAGTTTTCCACGATAAACAATAGATTTTCCTATAGATCCTTTTCCTACAGTAATCTTTAAAGTCTCCAGTAAAAAGATGGGGCCCCACAGCAACAACTCCACCTGGTTGAAATGACATCATGATGCTGATAGCGCTACTATAAGACCGGTTTTGGGCTACCAGATGCTAAAATAGGGCACCTTCTCATGATGTTCTGGCCAGAACTCCACATAAGAACTTTAAAAAAAAAAACATATTGACTGCTTAGAAATCGTTTGCGACTATACTAGACAGTACTCTTGAAACTTAACCATCACTTTACTTTTGCAGGATCCCATAAAGAAAACATTGCCCCCATGACAGTGGGAAGCAATTCTAGAGGACAATGGGCCCCTCTCCAAAAAAGTTTGTTCTCAGGGTTGGAAACACTGTTTAGGGGTTATTGATTGTTACTTTGTATCGGGTAGAGGGTTGGGATGGAAACTATGTTTATTAAAAAAAATTAAAAAGGGATAAAAAATAGTGGGTAATAGAGTGAATAATTATGAGCTATTATTTGTGGATAATTTACATTGGTATAGTTTTTGTATATTGATACAAGTTCAAATTATATTTTTATTTCTGTTTATAATATGTGTACATCTATGCAAAGTTATTCTTTCAGATTGTATACATGCAAGTTTCTACCTCTGTTTAGGAGATTTTGTATATTGATACAACTTTTAGGATATATATTTGTATTGTATTATACATTATCCTTACCTCTGAACATGATACTTATACATTGGTTACATTTTGAGGTCATTGTCCTCATTTACTGCACAATTGTTTACAGATTATTTAATATCCTGACATGAAGCCTTAGTCTTTACGTTATACAGGTATTAAATATTATATAGGTCAATAGTTGTTCATGTCTGTTATACATATAGTCAGATTAATTAGATTATTTAAATTCATAGAGATTGTATTCTGCATAGATAGGTAATTTTCAACCACTTCAAGGATCTGTAGAATATGGCATTTAAATAATTTAGGGTTCTGTTGACACGAGACATGATTTGCTCCTGACAGCACCAATCTATTCCAGAGAGAATGTTGAGCGTCGAAGACACTCCACTTGGAGCTTGTTTTCTTCTTGGCACAATTGACCTTTGGGCAAGGCAAGGAACTGCCCATGCCTCAGCCACCGACAAAGTACATGGTATTCAAAAATGTATAAACAGATCACAAGGAAAAAGACTATCAAATCTTACCAAGACAGGGTAAGATGTTTTTTAAAAATTTTCTGCCTCTGAAAATGGTCTGTCAGTTATGCCAGGCCTTATCCAAAGTTGGTTGCTTCAACATTGCAAATGAGACTTTGGATGATTGGTCAGGTAGCTAATTGTCTTTGTCATATATTGCTCACTTTGGAAGCTGCTTGATTGCACTTCTTGCCTATTCAAGTATTATTATCTCCCTTCTCAGGCCTTCAATGGGGTTGAAGATTAGATAGTCATAGTAACCTTCCTCTTATGATTTAGCCAAGCTTATTTCTGATGCAAGATTTAAACTCCTTAAAATAGAATGCTTATTAAAACATTTGTCATGTGTTCCTCGCTTAATATTGCTTACATTGTCATTTTATACTCGATATATGTTCCTATTACATATAGTTTTGTATTGAGTTTGGATCGCTCTTGTTTAGACAAAAGGGGGAGATGATGGGGAACCTTGTTAGCCAATCATCTTTAAGAGGTGGGTCTTAGTTAAGGTGTGGCTTCGCTGGGACTCAAGGTAAAATGTGTGCACCTCCAGGTGCTGACTCTCTCTGTGCCTTTTCCCGAGGGATATTGCTGTGCTTGGATTTCTCATTTCTTGTTTTGTGAGTTTTTCCCCTTATAATAAATAAAATATAATTGTTTTGTCCTTAGGTAGCCTGGTTATTTCAACATAAAATAAAAGCAAATAAATTAAAAAAAATATATGGAACCTAATTCCTGTACCAAAAAAGTTGTACACGAACACCTTAGGATCAATGGAGAAGAGGGGGAAGTTCCTGGAAGAGGACTATTCAAACCAATAAAAACCTAGACCACCTTAAAGTCAACAGTGTCAGCAGCTGTGCAGGGGTTGAGGCAGGAGGGTGCTTCTCTACCTAAGAAGTCTGCAGGCCTTACCGGTAAACCTGTTCACTTTGTGCAGAGCTGTTTTTCTGTCTTTTAATTCAACAACTGGTGAAGCATTATATAGTAGCAGTTTCCCCTCATGGAAGAAACATTTTATCCTTCAAAGAAGCTCCTTAAAACAGAATGCAAACAACTCAAAATGGCTTCAGGAAGTCCCTGAAACTGACCATATTCGTTAGCCCCCTTCTGTACCAAAGAGTAGATAGTAAAGACTGCTGAGAGTCACTGTCAGATGAGCCAAGCTGCCTGAAAAAGGCAGAGACTGGTCAAACAGCTTGAAAAGAAGCTGAGACCAAACAATCCAAGCTGCAAGAAGATTCTGAGACCAGCCAAACAGCCTGAAAGAAGCAGAAAGGAGCCAAGTAGTTTGAAAAAAATAAAAAAGGCAGAGAGCAGCCAAGCTGCCTGGCCAACTGAGCCATCTGGAAAGGACATTTTCCAAACTGTTGAGCTGCCTGCAGAGTGTTCCAGGTTCCCAGCTTTTGTGAGTTATCACCCAAGCTTGTGTGAACTTTTCTGCTCATACAAGTAATCCCTCACCCATACTTCTGTAAGTGTCCCCAACAAAACTCATTGGTTCACCAAATTGGACTTTGATGGTATCTGTCCTTTTGCGTTTCACAGGTCCCTGTCTGGGCGGGGGGGAGGGGGGGGGAGGTGGACACGTGTGTTAAATCTCTCCAAGAAAAGTTTGTCACACAACAAAGAGAGAGGATGGGAAGAGCCAATGTCTAGAAGAAACACAGTGTCTGGTACATAGGCCAAACAGATGGAGCCTACAGACTGACTGGTCCACAGGAGGTAGAGATCGGTCAATGTGCCTCCTGGAATCACAGCCTGGAAGTCTGGCTGTGGCGAACTCCCGGACCAGCAGGAAAGAACAGCCACCAGACAAGGATTCTTCCCAAGTCACGCTTTATTGGAGCCTCTTGGTTGAAGGGAGAGCAGGAGGCGAGGGGCCCCGAGCTCTGAGCTGCAACTGCCTATATAGGGACTAGGGGTACGTGCAGGCCTCCTATTGGTCAAAGTGTCTCAGCAGCCATTCCAAGCTTCCTGATAGGTCTGGCACACTGAGGACACTGAGCATGCCCGAGATGGTGGTACTGGCTATGACCTTATATGGAGTTGTTTACTCCAGCCCTGCAGGAGCCAGGCGCCATCTTATAATGGCGGCTGCACGTACTGGCTCCCTGCATCTGGCCCAGGGCCAGATAGAATCCTGCACTACCTTATCGCAATTGGTAACTTTGGATAAGGCATTTGGACCAGGGACAGGCTTGTGGAGCCCAACTTCTTCCCTCTCTCTCTGGTGTGTGTGTGTGTGTATGTGTGTGTGTGTGTTTGTGTGTGCACACATGTGTATATGTGTGTTCACAGGCGTGTGCAGGTGTGCTTGCTTTTGTATGAGCATGGAAAGAACTCAAGGGTTGACATAATCAGTGCATCTTCCTCTCTCACGCTCCACCTTATTTTTTGAGGCCTGGGTCTCACTGTCACAGCTAGTCTGGCTGGTTAGCAGGATTTTTATCGCTCTCCCCCCCCCCAGTACTGGGATTACAAACACATGGCAACTCTACATGGTTTTTGTTTGTTTTGATATTTGAGGTAGGGTTTCTCTGTGTAACAGTCCTGGCTGTCCTGGAACTTGCTTCATAGACCAGGCTGGCCTAGCACTCACAGATGTCTGCCTGCATCTGCCTCCAGAGTGCTGGGATTTAAGGCATACACCACCACCACCCAGCTATACATAGTTTGTTTTTTTTCACATTGTGTGGAATCACATTGTGTGAATTCGGCCTTCAACGTTTTTTTTTTTTCTTTTCTTTCTTATTTATTTATTTTTGAGACAGGGCTTCTCTGTAGCTTTGGAGCCTCTCCTGGAACATGTTCTGTAGACTAGGCTGGCCTCGAACTCACAGAGATCTGCTTGTTTCTGTCTCCCAAGTGCTGGGATTAAAGGCATGTGCCACCACTGCCTGGCTGCGTTCAACTTTCTGTATAGCCTAGATGAACTAGTGACTCTCCTGTTGAAGGGATACTAGCCCGTAGGAATGTCTCTGGCAGGCCTTTCCTTTCTCCCCCATTCCCTCTGCCTTGCTAAAAACCATTAGATTACATTACTAAAGTAAGCCACCGAGGTTTATTCCCTTATTTGGCCAATCCTTCTTCCTGAGGCTGAGTACCACAGTCTAGCAATCAGAAGCTCCCTTTGGCTCACCTAATTAACATGCCCAATTAAAATTAAACACTTCATCCTATCATGGGATTTTCCTCTTTACCTTTATAAATGGTCATTTGCCTGTGGTCCACATCTGTCTCCTCTCTATCCAGAGGCAGTCCTTTGTCCCTCTGGGACAAATACTTTCCCTTCCCTTTCTCCTTCGTCCTCTATCTCCTTTAGCATCACATCCTAGCCTGTTCTAACACAGACCTCCCCTTTTTCTCCTCTTTTACATCTCCAGTCAGACAGTGATGGCGCACAACTTTAATCCCAGCACTCGGGAGGTAGAAGCAGGCAGATCTCTGTGAGTTTGAGTCCAGCCTGGTTTACAAGAGCTAGTTCCAGGACAGGCTCCAAAGCTAGAGAAACTGTCTTGAAAAACAAAACGACACCTGCAAGATCATTTGCTGCTGTTTCTCTGCCAGCAAAGTCAGAAAGAAGCAACTTTAACTTTTCTTCCCCACTTAACAAAGGAGCTCTCTGTGAAAACAGGTGTTTGGGTGTGGTTTGTGCCTAATCTGGGGTCTGGGAGTAAGTTTCACTGTTTGGGGGTCTCCACCACTTGCCTTCTCCTCCTATGTATTGGGATTTCAGGTGTGTTCCATCCCCTTTCTCTGGTGTCTTTCTAAACAAGTATATTAGTATAGTCAGACTAATTTATGTTTTTATTGCCACTAGTGATGAAATAGCAACAACAAATTGACAGCCTACTCCTGAGCAGTTTGCATGCCGTGCCATTCAGGGCTAAAATAGTGGAGGTGACTGTAGACTTAAAGAAAATAAAGCCTGATTAAATTCCTGGAGACAGTCACAAAGCCGGATTGGGAGGACCAGAATGCTTCATTAATTCAGTTCCCAAAGAATGCCTTACACCAACCAGCAAGGAAAGTTAGATGCTGGGCTTGGTGGTGCACACCTTTGGAGGATTTCTGTGAGTTCAAGGCCAGCCTGGTCTAAGTTCCAGTCAGGGTTACACAGGGAGACCTGAAAAAAATAAAGGGAAGGGGTTAGAAACTTTGCATGGTAGTTCAATTCTATAATTTCAGTACTATGTAGAAAGAAATTTACAGTCAGAGAAGTTCAAGTCTGGCCTGGACTACATATTGGCTGCCATGAGCTATGTAGCAAGACCCCATTGTTTAAAAAAAATAAAAGTCTGGGGGGCTGCAGAGATAGCTCAGTGATTAAGAGCACTGACTGCTCTCCCAGAGGACCAAGTTCAATTCCTAGCACTCACAACTGTCTGTAACTCCAGTTTCAGAGATCTGACACCTTTACACCAATGTACATAAAATAAAATTTAAGAAAAAGAGCCAATAAAGGCATTGTAAAAAGTCTAGGGAGGGGGGCTGGAGAGATGGCTCAGTGGTTAAGACCACTGGCTGCTCTTCCAGAGGTCCTGAGTTCAATTCCCAGTGACCACATGGTGGCTCACAACCATCCGTACTGAAATCTGATGCCCTCCTCTGGCATGCGGGTATACATCGAGGCAGAATGTTATATACATAATAAATAAATCTAAAAAAAAAGTCTAGGTAGATGGGGACTTGGGAAGATGGCTCAGTAGGTATCATACTTGTCAGGCAAGCATGAGGGCCTGAGTTTGGGCTCCCAGCACCCTTAGAGCTTGGTAGGGTGCTGTGTGTCTGCCAGCACTTTCAGGAGTGGTAGTGGAGAGCCCAGGAGCTTATATGTCACCCAGCCTAGCCAAACTGATCTGCTCCAGGGTAAGTGAGAGACTGTCTCAGAAAATCTGAAAAAGAGTGATTGCAGAAGGCACTCAGCATCAGCCTCTACTCTGCATAGGCTTGTGAACACATATGCGCAGACAACTGTGCATGCACATATGTACCTACCTACATAAACACGAATGTACACTATACACAACTACATTGAAATTCCACTTTATCACCCTAGTTAATGGCTGTCATGAAGAAAACAGGCTACAACAAATGCTGGAGGGAGTTCCTTTTGGTGCCTAGGGTGCAAGCCTCCAACAGGGTTCAAAAGGAATCCAAAAACACTAAGACTTTTTTATCTGGGAGGAGGGGAGGAAATAGACTCACACACTCTTTTAATGGTTTCCTTCAGACCTTTTCTTTATTCTTCTTTTACATTCTCTAGTCTTTATTCTCCTGGTGATTTCCTTTTCTCATTCTTCATGTTTTCCTTTGAATTCTCTTTATTCTTGAAGCTTTTCTTCTAATTCTTTCTAACTCTCTCATTCTTCTAGCTCATTTTAAGTCTCTCTTTATTCTTTCCCTACAGCTTATATACTCAAGGAAAATATTTCAGGCAATATAAAAATTACAATGTGGTTACCTTGTGTCTTTCAAGTGAATGATTACAATGAATACAAGTAAAATAACAGCATGTTTTCTATAGGTCTTACATGATTAAACATTTTACATATTACAGGTTAAAAACAAATTATCCACAGGAGATCCTTTAGTGCATCTCTTGGTGCTACCGTGTCCTGTGATTAAAGTCAATGGGAAACTACAACAACCCAATCCAGACAGGATGTCAAGGGGCACAGACCCTTCAGGAAGGAAGGTAAGGGTCATTCCTCCAGGAAAAGAGCCAAGGCCTACTGAAGCACTTGCTGTAGGTAGAGGAATTACAGAACAGGTCATAGAGGAAGCCACTAAGGCCAAACAAGCAGCTGCAGAAATGCATATCATAATTGTCATGAGTGTTTCTCTCCTATTTTGTGAAGCATGTTTTTGTGCAGATATTTGAGTTTTCTTACCTCTATTTCTTTGTCATATAATGTAACAGGCATTTTCTTGAATAATGATTGATGTAGAAGAATGTTTACTGAGAGTGGTGTCACTCCTGGGCAGATGGTCCTGTGTTATATAAGAAATCAGACTGAGACAGCCACGAGGAGCAAGCCAGTAAGCAGCATACCTCCATGGCCTCTGTTTTTGTCCATCTTCCCCAAGTGATAGAGAGTGATCTAAAAGTTGTAAGCTGAAATAAACCTTTCCTTCACCCCCCAAAAAAAACAAAAAACAAATTATCCAAAGAATACACATACATTCATTCTCAAGCAACTTGTTGTACATTAACAGTGTGTGAGCAAGCAAGATATTCTTTTATTGGCAGGCTGCATTTTGCAGTTACAAGGAAAGGACTAATCACTTTATTACTTATCTTGAAAGGTAATCTTATAAGGAATCTTAAAGGAATCACAAACCAAAACTTTTTAGACATGAAAAGCAATCAGTCAGCTCTACATTAAATCTTTAGGGTGCATACCCACTGTCGATATTTTTTATCTCAGGAGATTAAGGGCAAAATGAGCATAAAGAATTAATAGTCACCTTTGGTCATTAACCAATACTAGCAAGAAAGACATGTCAGCTAATGATAATTGGACGGCTTTGTTCTCATTCCCTGACGTTAAAGAGTTCCTCACTCACTAGGCAGTGCAAGCTTTTAATCCCAACACTCGGGAGGCAGAGGCAGGTAGATCTGTGAATTCAAGGCCAGCTTGGTCTATAGAGCGAGTTACAGGACAGGCTCTGAAACTACACAGAGAAACCATTTTTCAAAACAAGCAAACAAACAAACAAACAGAGTTCCTACCACAAATAAGTGCCTTTCTAAAACTGCAGATTGTCTTGTCCTCAAAACTATTTGACAAAAACATCTTATTCTAACTTTTCAAAGCTTTCAAAGCTTTGTTTCAGCTATGATGTACTCTGAAACCTGTGCACACATCTCCTAACATTAAGATTATAGGAATTTAAACTAGCTGGCTTACTAGGACTCGACCTTTTTCTTAATCATTAACCTAAGCCACAGTCTCTATGGCTCCTCAATAGAAACTCATGTGTTATAGCTGTGTGACACTTTATTTATATTTTTAATCATCAAAATGCTATTTAAACTAACATTATTATTATGAATTAGACAGTACAGCTTAGGAATAAATCATCTTCATAATTATCCACAAGTAAAAATACCCAATAGAACAGGATATTTCCATGAGATAAACACACTACATTACAGCTGGTACAGGAGCAACTGGATGCTCACAATTTTGAAGAATCAGCCAGCCCGTAGAATTATCCTGTATTTGTTTTTAAAAAGAAATTTGGAAAATGGAGAATGGTGACAGATCTGAGACCAGTCAACAAGGTTATTTAACCTATGGGCCCTCTACAATCTGGAATTCCTCTGCCTTCTCTATGACCAAAAGGATGGCCTCTTATACTTATTGATTTAAAAGATTGTTTCTTAACTATACCTTTAGAAGAAAAGGACAGAAAAAAAATTGTTTTCACAGTGCCTGCTTATAATAATTCTCAGCCTACTAGGAGTTATCAGTGGACTAGCATCCCACAGGGAATGTTCAATAGCCCCAAACTGTGCCATTACTCTGTAATCAGTCATTGGAGATAATACGTAAGCAATTTCATAAGTCTATAATTTACCATTACATGGATGACATTTTGTTATCCGACTCAAATGCAGATACTTTAGAAAGAATATTTGAAGAAGTAAAGAAAGTTTTGGCTAAATGGTGATTACAAATTGCTCTTGAAAAAAATACAAACAGGAGATTCTGTCAATTACCTAGGTTACAAAATAAGTTTACGGAAAATTAGAACACAAAAGGCACAAATTAAGAGAGACTGATTGCGGACTCTTAATGACTTTCAAAGACTGTTAGTAGATAGTTCCATTCTACACCAGGTGTTGGAATAACACCTGATCTAATAGTTCATTTAAACAAAACCTTAGATAGTGACAAATACTTAAAAGAATTGACCATTGTTGAAAAGAAATTACAGAAGGTACATGTAGACAGGGTGAATACAAAACTTAATTGTATTCTAGCCATATTGCCTTCCAGAATGTCCCCTACAGGAATTTTAATGCAGAGAAAAGATATTATCTTAGAATGGATCTTTTTATCACATAAACTAAGTAAAAAATTAAAAACTTATGTGGAAAAAGTCACTGAATTAACTGTAAAAGGAAAATTGAAACTTTGTCAACTAGCTGGTGTTGAAATAGGAGCGGCGGGGCTGCGTCCCTGGCACCCGGCCGCCCGCATGGCTAGCTTATGCCCGAAATAATTACACGGAAACTGTATTCTTTCAAACACTGCCTGGCCCGGCTAGGTCCAGTTTCTTATTGGCTAGCTCTTACATATTGTTCTAACCCGTTTCTAATATTCTGTGTAGCCCACGAGCTGGCTTACCAGGGAGGATCTTAACCTGTGTCTGTCTGGAGCGGGAGAATCATGGCAACTCCTTCACTAAGCTTCTTTTTCCCAGCATTCTCTTCTGTCTACTCCGCCTACCTAATTTTCTGTCCTATGAGGGCCGAGGCAGTTTCTTTATTATTACAAGACCCACCTCCATCAAGCTGGTATAGATCCAGCAGAGATTATAGTGTCTTTTATTGCTGATGAAATTAAAAATTATGGGAAGACAATGAACAATAGCAAAGAACTTGTGCAAAGTTTTTGGGAGAAATTAATAGCAATTATCCCCAAAGTAATGGACTTAACCTTATAAAGACAACTTCTTGGATTCTTCCCTAAATTGAATGTGATGCACCAATATTTGGAGCCCATACATTTTATACTGATGGAAATAAATCAAGGAAAGCAGGTTACAAATCAAAAGACTTAAATAAACGCTGATTGGCCAGCCAGGAAGTATAGGCAGGAAAACCAGACAGCAAGTAGAAATGATGCAAGGAGAACAGGAGAATTCTGGGAAGGAGGAGGCTGATTCCTCCCACTCCTGCCCAGACCACCGAAGCAGCAGGATGTGATCTGCCCCCACTGAAAAAGGTACTGAGCCACAAGGCTAAAATAGATCAGAAAAATGGGTTAATCAAGATGTGAGAGTTAGCCATTGAGAGGGTAGAGCTAATGGGCCAATCAGCTTATAATTTATGGAGACCTATGTGTGATTTTATTTGGGGCTTGCTGGCTGTGGGGTACTGGGCGGGACAGAAAACCCCAACAACAAGCAGGACCCTCCATGTTACAGAATGGTGCCCACAGGGATTACTGCATCTACAGAAAGCCTGAGAAAGCTTGGGAAAAATTAGAGTAAAACATTTAGGTTTTCAGCCATAGCAAAAGAAAAAAAAAGCTACACTGTTTAAAACTGCTGGCTTTCTAGGCTATCCTGCCAGGGAAAACTCTGATTCTTTCAAGCAGGCAGTCCAGACTATGGAGCTATGTACACAATGTTGCAGGTTACTTCCTGGCAAGGACCTTGAAATGCCATAGGAGCTTTTCAGTGTTGTTTATGGACAAACTGTTGCAACTTGCTTCCTGGCAAGGACCTTAAAATGCCATAGAGTTATAGCAAAAAACTTCTCCATATTCCTTAGCAAATTTAAAGACCCATGTGGTCAGAAAAAGAGAGATATACAATAAAGAGAGATTCAAAGAGGAAGAAAACCTCTAAATGGTTTACAGTGTGTTAGAAATATTTACAGGCTAAAGATTAAAGTTCGAAAGAAAGAAAGAAAGAAAGAAAGAAAGAAAGAAAGAAAGAAAGAAAGAAAGAATGAATCCTGGAAGGCAGAGACAGATGGATCTCTGTGAATTCAAGGATAGCCTGGTTTACAGAATTATTCCAGGACAAAGATACACAGAGAACCTGTCTCAAAAAGCCAAAAGTTAAAAGTAAAATAAAAGAAATAGAAGTTAAAATAAAGCCACGTAAAGATGGAAAATACACAGAGAATCTTGATACTTGGATTTATTCAGAGTTAAGAAAAATCAGCTTTAATTAAGGAAGACCACCTAAGAAGTCTCCAGTAGGAATAGATGGCCCAGATGTCTGAGTTCTTCATCCAGAACAGTTTCAAGACTGCTGTCTGAGATGATCAAGACTCACAGGATAATTCAGTCAGGACTTGATCATAACTCTGAATTTTCTTTAGGTCCCCATAAGGTTATCAGTGCCCCCAACCAGCTGGAAGTAGCCTGGAATACTACGCCCACATTCCCAAAAAATGGACTATGGATATTTTCCTTTTATTTTTTTTTAAAGAGGAGTAAGTGGTGCAGGAGAATTGTCTGTATTCTGTCAATCATGTTTTAAATAAACGCTGATTGGCCAGCCAGGAAGTATAGGCAGGAAAACCAGACAGGAAGTAGAAATGATACAAGGAGAACAGGAGAATTCTGGGAAGGAGGAGGCTGATTCTTCCCACTCCTGCCCAGACCACCGAAGCAGCAGGATGTGATCTGCCCCCACTGAAAAAGGTACTGAGCCACAAGGCTAACATAGATCAGAAAAATGACCTCCATGTTACAAGCTGGAAGCAATTCTAGAATATGATGTCTCAGCGTTAGGGACACCATTTCGGCGTTGATTATTACTCGTATAGGGTTGGGGGTTGGGGTGGGAATTATTTAAACCCAGAGATCTCAAAAAAAAAGAGTGAAAACTGAATGGGATAACAGGTAGATTAGTGTGAGCTTAATAATAATAATAATAATAATAATAATAATAATAATAACAATAACAATAATACTGAGTAATGGAGTGAATACTTGTGAGTTATTTATGGACAATTTACACTGGTATAGTTTCTTGCATATTGATACAAGTTCAAATTATATTTGTTATTTCCATTTACAATATTTGTACATCTATGCAAAGTTATTTTGTCATATTGTATGCATGCATGTTTCTACCTTTGTTTAAGACATTTTGTATACTGATACAATTTATGATATATTTATCATATTGCATTATATATTTCTACCTCTGATCAAGATATTTATACATTGTTTACATTTTTCAGTTCATTGTCTTCCTTTACTGCAGAGTTGTTTAAAGATTAATATTCTGACATACAAAGTATTAATCTTTAAGTTATGTAGGTATTAAGTATTATAGGTCAATAGTCATTTATATATGTTATACTTTTAGTCAGACTAATTAGGTTCTTTAGATACATAGAGATTGTATTCTGCATAGATATGTAATCTTCAACTACTTCAAAGATCTGTAGAACATGACATTTAAATAACTTAGGATTCGTTTGACATGAGACACAATTGTGCCTGGCAGCATCAATCTATTCCTGAGAGAGTGTTGCGTACCAAAGGCACTCCACTTCGAGTTTGTTTTGTTCTTGGTACAACTGGCCTTTGGGCAAGGAACTGCCTATCCCTCAACCACTGACAAAATATACAATGTCTGGGCTGGACAAGCAGGATGAAAAAAAAAAGACTGCCAAACCTTGCCAAGACAGGTTAAGATGGTTCTGAAAATTTTCCTGCCTCTGAAAATGGCCTGTCAGTTACTCTAGGCCTTAGCCAAAGTTGGTTACTTCAACATTGCAAATGAGACTTTGGGGGCTTACTCAGAAAGCCAATTGTCTCTGTCATCTACTGTACATTTTGGAAGTTGCTTGATTGCACTTTCTGTCTACTCAAGTATTATCTCTCTTCTCAGGCCTTCGATGGGGTTGAAGATTAGATAGTCATAGTTACTGTCCACTTATGATCTAGCCAAGCCATTTCCAATAAAGACTTATGTAGCGCGTGGAGATGTAGCGCGAGCCACGGTACTGTCATGTTGTGGGCACGGAGCCTGGGCGCAGTTTGCTGTTCCACGTCAAACTTGACAGACAACTTGTGCGCATGCGCGCGAGCTCCCCCCAGCGCGGGGAGTCTTTCAATCTGGCCATCCGATCTGGCCAATCATAATTTGGCACGATTACTCCATTCTGGCCTGAGCCATTGGGTTGATGACACGTCAGGGCTTTGTCTAGCACCGTATATATTCTTCTGCTTCATGGGGATGGGGTCTTTTGCCTCTCTACAACATCAAGTGTAAGTGCTCCAATAAAGTGTGTTCTGAGAAGAACCCTGTTGCGGTCATCTCTTCTGCTGGCGGGAGCGGTGTGCTGCAAGTGGTGCCGAAACCTGGGACTTCCATCACGGCATCAGGCAGAGACCCCTGCAGAAGCGGGAGGATTCAGAACTCAGACGCATGGAGTGGCGGCGCCGGTGAGTTCTCCGTGAGTATTACTTCTGACGTGCTGAGTGGAGGAGTGAATCCGCTTTGGGAGCCCCTGTCATTCGGGGTATGGTCGTCTTGGTGCTTGTCCACTGCCTTTTTTCTAAGCTGTCATAGAACCGGTCAAGGGTGTATTTGCTGGGACCAGCAGTAAATAAAACTGAAAGTAAGCCCGGTGTAGATAGGCATTTCACTCGTGCATAAGGTGTGTGCAGATAAATGTACAGCATGGGAAATGTAGCGTCTGGACCAGCCGGCATGACGCCTTTCTCGCGCCCTATCCAGAGGCTGCGTAGGGACCGAGATCTAAAAATCTCAGAGGGTACCGTAAGGAAGTTTTTGGAGGATGTGGATCAAGTAGCACCATGGTTCGGAGGCTCGGGGGACATCAATCTCCCTTGCTGGAACAAGCTAGGTAGGGACCTTGAGATGGCTAAGGCGGAGGGTAAGCTTCGGCCAGGAACTCACCCGTTATGGAAACTGGTACGAGCCTGTTTGCAGGACGGGAAATGCGTCAAAGCAGTAAAAGAAGGACGAAGAGCGCTTTCAACCTACCAGGATAGCATGTCGGAACTAGATACCAAGGAAGAAAAGACAGGAGAATGCAAAAAACATAGGCCTAAGAAGGGTGACCAAAGCTCTGGGAAAAGGGAGGGTGACAAAAGCTCTTGGGAAAGGGAAAAGAAAGCTCCAGAGAAAGACAGGGAGCTGGAGGATACGCGGTATCCACTCTTGGAGGAATTTCCTAATTTTTCTATAGATGAGTCCTCCGAGGATGAGGACCAATTAGATGTAGAGGAGGAGGAGGAGGAAGATCTGGAGGAAGCTGCAGCTCAGTATGAACGGGAGCGGTATAGTCTGGAGTATGCTAAGCCCCCGCCATATGATTCACCCAGAGCTAGTGGTACGAGGAGTGGCTCATCAGCACCTCCTGCCACTTCTGCTTCCTTTATTAAGCCTAGCACATGGAGCTGATTGGCTATTGCGTTCCCCATCTTTCAGGATCCCAACACAAGGCAGAGATTTCATGAGCCGGCAAATTATAAACAGTTAAAGGATTTGGCTGATTTGGTTCAAATAGGTTGCATTTCGTATCAAAAGCATGTATGCATAACCCCACTTTCTTTTGATAATTCCAGAAATGAATCAAAGATCCTAGGTGAATTCCTTGCCGACAACTGGTCCAAGGAAGCAGAGAACCTGATCCAGGACCAGCTGTTGCAGATTGCTACCTTGAATGATACTCGTATACAGCCCATGACCCTTGGACAATTTACTGATTGGCTGCAATCCGCTTTTTCTTTCTTTAAGGAGTGGGTGGGGGTTGGCGTATTCGGTGCCATATGTTGCCTTGGCGTGTTTCTCTGCCTTTGGCTTCTGCGCCGATTTCGTGCACGGCAAGCTCGGGACAAAGCAATTATAGTCCAGGCCCTTGCCGCCCTCGAACATGGCATCTCCCCTCAGGTCTGGCTGTCTAGCCTCAAGCATGACCTATAACTGGATGTGGCCTCTGCACCCCAAGTCGTTACAGACATTGCACTGGGACAGGCACATCCTATTCTCTCTATTTTTTAAAACGTGCTGGTAGTCCTTGCACCTCATAGGCCTTGCTGCCATTGCACATGAGAGGATACACAGCATGACGCGCACAGCGCACCCTGACCCTTGATCGTTGGGGACATCATGAGGTCTCGAACTAGATCGGGTTTCTGCTTTAAAATATAAAAGGGGGAGATGTAGCGCGCGGAGATGTAGCGCGCACCATGGCGCTGTCATGTCGGGGGCACGGAGCCTGGGCGCCGTTTGCTGTTCCACGTCAAACTTGACAGACAACTTGTGTGCATGCGCACGAGCTCCCCCCAGCGCGGGGAGTCTTTCAATCTGGCCATCCGATCTGGCCAATCATAATCTGGCACGATCACTCCATTCTGGCCTGAGCCATTGGGTTGATGACACGTCAGGGCTTTGTCTGGCACCGTATATATTCTTCTGCTTCATGGGGACGGGGTCTTTTGCCTCTCTACAATGTCAAGTGTAAGTGCTCCAATAAAGTGTGTTCTGAGAAGAATCCTGTTGCGGTCATCTCTTCTGCTGGCGGGAGCGGCATGCTGCAGACTTAGACTCCTTAGGATAAAATGTCTATTAAAACATTTAGCATATGTTCCTTGCTTAATATTGTTTATGCTGGTTGTAATTCTAATCTTATACTTGACATTTGTTTCTAGTGTATATACTTTTGTATCATGTTTAGAACTCTCTCATTTAAACAAAAGGGGGAGGTGCTGTGGGAGCTCCTTCAACTCCTTCAGCCAGTAACACTTAAGATACCAGCCCACTTTGGTGTAGTCTCTTATACTATAAATGCAGCTGTAAAGTGTGCGCTCACTCTCTTGCTCCTGGTTCTTGCTTCTGGCTGCTAGATTTGGTTTCTGTTCCCAGTTTGTGCAGAGGACCATAATCTAGGACAGTGATCTGTGAGTCTCCCCTGAATAAATAACCCTTTATTATACGGAGTTCTAAACTAGTGTGGGATTATTTTTGTAACTTCCTTCATCAGCTAGGGATTCAAACTCTAGTCCTCATACTTACATAGCAAGCACTCTATGAGTGTTCCCCAACCCCCACAACTATATAATTAATTAGCCATAAAAAAGAATGAAATTGTTTGTTATGCAAACTATGCATGGAAATGGGAATCCTTATGTTAAATAAAATAGGCCAGGTACAGAAAGACAAGTTCTACATGATCTCACACACACACGTGTACAACAAAAGTTGATCTCACAGAAAAAGAACATAGAATGGGTTTCCATAGGCTATGGTTTCCATAGTAATGATAATGTATGCTTGAGAAAGGTCAGTCAATCAAACTCTGTTCTGGAGTAAGTTGTCTTCTGACTTCCACATTTGTACTGTGGCACATATGCACCCTTCCCCAATCATAAACACACACACACACACACACACAAACCTAATGAATACTCTTTTATATAAAAAGAAGTTGATTCTGGTGCTGGAGAGATGGCTTGAGAGCACTGCCTGCTCTTCTAAAGGTCCTGAGTTCAATTCACAATAAACTCGTGGTGGCTCACAACCATCTGTAATGAGTTCTGGTGCCCTCTTCTGGCCTGAAAGCATGCTTGCAGGCAGAATATTGTATACACAATAAATAAATCTTTTTTTTTTTTAAAAAAAAAAAAAGAAGTTGATTCGGCATGGTAGTATATGCCCTTAATCCCAGAACTCTGGAGACATAGGCAGGTATCTCTCTGTGGGTTTGAGACCAACATGGTCTACATAGCTCCAGCCAGTCAGGACTGTGCTTGACTGGATGTGGAATGTCCAATGCTTTTGTATATCAAAACATTACAAGGTACTCGTCGTCAATATATGTCATTTTAATGTATTGTGTATCAGTAAATCAAGATTAGGCCTGGTAGTGCAGCTTCTTAGAAGGCTGAGATAAGAGTTCCTAAAGTTCAAGTCCACCTTGAGTAGCTTAGAGAGATGCTGTCTCAAAATAAAAAGCAAAAAGTGGGTCAGGGATATAGTTCAATTGATTTATACCTGACAAAACATGTGTAAGGCCCTGAGTTCAAGAGCTAGTATTGAAAAACATCTTTTAAAAATCAAGGGATGGTAGATAGTATATGCAAATAATTCCAGTATTGAGGGAACCAAGACAGGAACTTTTTTTTTTTTTTGGTTTTTTGAGACAAGGTTTCTCTGTGTTGCTTTGGAGCCTGTCCTGGAACTAGCTTTTGTAGACCAGGCTGGTCTCTAATGCACAGAGATCCGCCTGCCTCTGCCTCCATAGTGCTGGGATTAAAGGAGTGCGCCACCACCGCCCAGTAAGACAGGAACTTTTAAAAATATTACATTTATTTGTTTATATATGTATATGTGTATGTGCAGGGACACACATATGCACAAGTATGGAAGCCAGAGGACAACTTGAAGGAGTTGCTCTCTCATTCCACCATGTGGGTCCAGGGACTGGCTAATGCTCTCAGGCTTGGTGGCAAGTGCCACAATATGCTGAGCCAACTCATTGTCCCCCCAATTTTTTTAAAATCAATTGTTTAAATTATGTTTAGGAACACTAGGAATGACGGTGTAGACATGTAATACTAGCTTCAAGAAGCTGAGGCAGAAGGATCCATAGTTTGAGGTCAGCCTGAATAGTGCGTAAAGACCATCCTTAATTACATAGTAAATCCGAGGCCAGCCTAAACTACAGGAGGTCCTGTTTCAAACAAATGGAAACAAACAGAAATATGTTCCATAGTTTGACATGGTGCAGGTCTGTATTCTCAGCACTTTGGAGCAGGGCCAAAAGGGCTAAGATTTTAAGGCCAGCCTCGGTTACATAGTGAAATCATATAGAGGAGCTGAGTGGTGATGGTGCACGCCTGTCAGATTCAGGCAGATTTCTGTGAGTTCAAGGCCATCCTGATCTACAGAGCTAGTACCAGGACAGCTAGGATTATTACACAGAGAAACCTTGTTCAGAAACAAAAAAAAATGTAATATAGAGGGACTAGAGAGATGGCTCAGAGGTTAAGAGCACTGGTTGTTCTTTCAGAGGTGCTGTGTTCAATTTCTAGCAACCATATGGTGGCTCACAACCATCTGTAATGAGATCTGGTACCTTCTTCTGGTCTGCAGGAATATATGTAGGCACAACATTGTATACATAATAAATAGATAAATGTTTGTTTTTAAAAAAAGGTAATACAGAAAATATGTCAAGCTGGACATAGTTGCATATGCCTTTAACCCCAGAACTTGGGATGCAGAGTCAGGCAGATCAGTCACTGTGAGTTCAAGGCTACATAGTGAGTTCTAGGCCAATCTTGGCTACACTATGACTTTCTCAAAAAAGAAAAACAAGGGGAATAGAGAGATGGTTCAGCGTTAAAAGCATTTGCTGTTTTTTTTTTTCCAGAGGACCTCACAGCTACCTGTAACTCTAGCTCCAGGGGTATATGACATCTTCTTCTGGCCTCTGATAGCTCTCCACTCCTGTGCTCATATATACACACACAAACAAATATATGCACACAGAGAGAAATAAAAATAATTAAATAAGGGCTGAAAGAGATGGCTCTGTGGTTAAGATCACTTCCTGCTTTTGCAGAATACCCAGGTTTAGTCCCCAGCACCCATATCATGGGACTTAGAATTGCTTGTAATTCCAGTTCCAGGGCACCTAACACCCTCTTCTGTTTTCCATAAGCATGCATGTAGTACACATATTTATACTCATGTACACATGCATATATATTAAATAAATAAACAATGTTTTTGAGATTAGACTTACATATTTTATTTTGTATGTATGAATATTTTCCCTTCATGCATTAGAAATTCAAAGCCAATCCTGGCTACATACTGAGTTCAAAGCCAACATCAGTGGCATGAGACCCTGTGTCAAAATAGCAGCAAAAATAAAATTTCTGGAGCTGGAAAATATAAGAATATAAAACAGGCTAGAGGGTTTCCAAAGCATTTCAGGAGATACAGTGGCACATGCTAGTGATTCCTGCAGGTGCAGTCTAATCAGGATTGTCTCAACCTCGTAATGAGGCCTTTTCTCAAAAGTAAATAAAATACTATAATTGGCAGGCAGAAGAATGAAATAGCAAAGATGAATATAAAGCATGGGAAATGATCTCGTTTAGGCTGGAAATGTGTCCTAACTTAGCGGTAGTGTGCTTGTACAACATGTGTGAGAGGCCCCTGGTTTGAGCCTCAACACCACACAATCCAATCTGAAAAGCAGCAAGAATGAAGAAAATGGAACATGCAAGGCCCACAGGATGTCATTAAACATGCAGTACATGCAAAAGGAAAGCCTCAGAAGGCAAGGAGATAAAAGCAGAAAGAATACAGGACAGGGCTGGACGTGATAATGAAGGCTGTAATTACTGCACATCAGAGGTGGAGGCACAAAGATCAGTAATTTAAGGTGGTCGTTGACTACAGGAGACTGTCTCACAATAAGTGATGTGGTGAAAGATGGCTGGGCTTGTAGCTCAGATGAATTGCTTAGCACACACAGTCTTCAAGCTTTATTCCCAGCACACACACACACACACACACACACACACACACACACACACAAAGTACTAAAAGAAAAAGATGTATCATTCAAGAATTCTGTATGTGGTATAACAGTTTATCCCAAATGTGGGAAAAGAGGCTGGTGACATGGCTTGGTAGTAGAACACATGCTTAACATGCATGAAATCCGAGGTTCAGTCCTTAGTACCATAAAACAGCAGCAGCAGCAGCAACAACAACAATAACAAATCAACTTTAGGCCACCACAAAAGAAGGAACAATTATGATATTCTTAGATAATTGAAAGTTGAGGAGAGCCTCACTAAGAGATTACAAGACATGAAAGTGAAAATCTCAGGTGCTGAAGACAAGGCAGAAGAAATAGATATCTCAGTCAAAAAATATTAAATCCTAGCATATTCTGTTACAAAAATATCCAGGAAATCTGAGACACTATGAAAAGACTAAATCTACAAATAACTAGAATAGATGAAGGAGAAGAGACCCAGGTCAAAGGCAGGGAAAATATTTTTAACAAAATCATAGAAGAAAATTTCCTTAACCTAAAGAAGGAGAAGCCTATAAAGGTATACAGAAGCATACAGAACATCAAACAGACTGGACTAGAAAAAATTCCCCTTGGCACTTAATAATCAAATCACAAAACATACAAAGCAAAGACAGAATATTAAGGAGCTGGAGAGACGGCTCGGCAGTTAAAAGGGCTGGCTGCTCATCTAGAAGTCCTGAGTTCAATTCCCAGGAACTATATGGTGACTCACAATCATCTGGTGCCTTCTTCTGTCCTGAGGGCATACATGCAGGCATAACACAGTATATATAATAAATAAATAAATCTTTAAAAAAATAAAAAAGAATAGTAAAAGATGCAAGGAAAAAAGAAAAAGTAACACATAAAGTCAGACCCATTAGAATAATACCTGACTTCACATTGGAGCTCTAAAAGACAGAAGGACCAGGACAGATATTCTACAGATTCTATGAGAGCACAGATGCCAGCTCAGACTACTATACCCAGCAAAACTTTCAATCATCATAGATGGAAAAACTAAGACATGCAATAATAATACTATTTTTTGTTTTGTTTTCTCTGTGTAGCCCTGGCTGTTCTGGAACTAACCCTGTAGAACAGGCTGGGCTTGAACTCAGAGATCCACCTGCCTCTGCCCCCTAAGTTCTGGAATTAAAGGCAAACACCACCAACAGTGATAAAAACAAATTTAAGCAATATCTGTCCACAAATCCAGGTCTGTAGAGGGTGCTAGAAGAGCAACTTCAGTCTGAAGAGTATAACCATACCCAAGGTAACACGAGGAATAAATAATCCAAGAACAGCAGATCAAAAGAAGGGATTTTTTAAATAAAAAATCCACACAACACCAGAATAACAGGAATCAATAACACTATTCAATATAAATGATCTCAATTCTCAAATAAAAAGACACAGACTAACAGATTAGAGAACAGGATCCAGTCTTTTGCTGCAGCCAAAAATCATACTTCAACATCAAGAATAGATTCCACCTCAGGGTAAAATAATAGAAAAGGGTATTTCAAGCAAGTTAATCCAAGAAGAAAGCTCATGTAGTCATGTTAATATCTGAGAAAATAGACTTTAAACCAAAGCTAATTAGAAGAGATAGGGAGGGAGAGCATATAAATATTAAAGGAAAATCCACAAAAAGGACATTGCAGTTTGAAACAGTTATGCATCTAACACAAAAGCACCGAAGTTCATAAAAAACCCTTCAAAAAAATGACTACTGGCTGTCTTGGTACTCACTAAGTCAACAAGGGCCTCAAACTCAATGAGATACTCTTGCTCCTGCTTTCTGAGTGCTGAGATTAAAGATGTGCATCACTATGCATGTCTAAAAGAAACACCATGACCAGAATAGTAACTATCCATGGAAAGCAAGAACATAATTTGATTCAGTCCAACTAAGTAGTTAGTGTTGGTTCAAACTTTGAGTCTGATGACAGGTAGTTTATTAGGTATATTTAAGCACAGCACAATTTGATGAAAATTTTCTTGGTGATAATTAACGCAATCCTGTATGTACAATAAAGCTTAAGGCATGACTACATTGAAATTCTTTGTAAAGTACATGTGACATCTTTCATAAAGATGGGTTTCATAGATTGACTACATGTGAAGCTCACAGTATGGGCCTAGGGGAGGATCCGGTGTGGTCTCAGCCACACAGACACTGCAAAAGTCACCAGGCTATTAACCACATCTGCTCACAGACTTCTGGGCAGTTGACATTCCTCATTTTGAAGGGACAACCCTGTGTGTTTAACATTTCTGTTTCCACTAGAGTTTATCAGTGAGCACGTAGTCCTTCCTACCTCCCACACACTTCCATAGCAAAAATCTAACATGGCGATAGTGGGTGACTTCTATACAATAAATACTGTCACCAATAGACAGGTCATTCGGACAAAAAAAAAAACAGAGTTGAGTTAATATTCTATTGTGCAAATGTACCACATTTTATTTATCCATTAATCTGTTGGCAGAAAACTAGTCTATATGCAATTTCTGGCTTTTATAAATAGGGCAGCAATGAACATGGCTGAGGCAGTTTCTCTGTGGTATGATAAAGTGTCCTTTGTGTGTATATCCAAGAGTAGTGTAGCTGGATCTTGAAGAAGAATGATTCCCAATTTTCTGAGGAACTCCAATGCTGATGTCCATAGTTGTTGTAGGGAGGCCACTTGTTTGTTTCCTGGCCACCTGGCAGCTCAGACCCAAAATAATCACACAGAACCTATATTATTTGCAATACTGTTTGGCCAATGGCTTAAGCACCATTTCCAGCTAACTCTTATATGCTAAACTAACCCATCTCCATTAATCTGTGTATCATCATGTGGCTGTGGCTTACCAGCAAAGTTTCAGCATATCTGTCTCTGGAAGCAGCTCCATGGGTTATCCTTGACTCTGCCTTATTTCTCCCATTATTCAGTTTAGTTTTTCCCACCTACCAAAGTTCTATCTTGCATAGGCCTAAGACAGTTTCTTTATTAACCACTGGTATTTACAGCATACAGAGGGGAATCCCACATCACATAGTGTCTGTACAAATTTGCATTCCCACCAGGAATGAATAAATGATCTCCTTTCCTCTCATCCCTGTTGTTATTTGCTTTATTGACCTTGACCATTCTGACTGATCTAAGATAAAATCTCAAAGTAGTTTTGATTTACATTTCGCAGATACCTAAAGATGTTGAACACTTCTTTCTTTCTTTCTTTCTTTCTTTCTTTCTTTCTTTCTTTCTTTCTTTCTTTCTTTCTTAAAGATTTCTGTCTCTTCCCCCCAGCCGCCTCCCCTTTCCCTCCTCCTCCCCCAATCAAGTCCCCCTCCCTCGTCAGTCCAAAGAGCAATCAGGGTTCCCTGCCCTGTGGGAAGTCCAAGGACCACCCACCTCCATCCAGGTCTAGTAATGTGAGCATCCAAACTGCCTAGGCTCCCACAAAACCAATAGGTGCAGTAGGATCAACAACCTATTGCCACTATTCTTGAGGTCTCAGTAGTCCTCATTGTCCGCTATGTTCAGCAAGACCAGTTTTTAACCCAGGCTTTTTCAAACCCAGGCCAGGTGTTTAAGTGCTTCTCAACCATTTGAGTTTCCTCTTGAGAATTCTGTTTAGATCTGTACCTAATTTTTTTAATTGGGTTATTTTTCTCAATATCCAGGTTTTTTGAGTTCTTTATATGTTTTTTTGGATTTTAGCTCTCTACTGGATGTGTAGTTGGTAAAAGTATTTTCCCATTATGTAGGCTGTTGCTTTGTCTGAATGATGGTGTCCTTTGATATACAGACGCTTTTCAGTTGATGAGGTTCCACTTATTAATTTTGATTTTGATGCCTGTGTTATCATTGTCTTGTTGAGAAAGTCCTTTCTTATGACAGTTATTTCAAAAGTATTCCCCACTTTCTCTTTTTATCAGATTCAGGGTTATCTGCTCTTAGGTTGATATCTTTGATCCAATTGGAATTGTTCAGGCTGATAAATATAAATCTATCTTTATTCTTCAACATGTAGCCATCCAGTTTGAACAACTTCATTTGTTGAAGATGTTGTCTTTTCTCCAGTATGTATTTTTTGCTTGTCAAAAATCAGATGTCCTACCAAGTATCTTCTACAATTCATAAACACTTTCAGTAATGTAGCTGGATACAAGATTAATGAAAAAAAAATCAGTAGCCCTCCTGTACACAGATGATAAAATGGCTGGGGAAGAAATTAGAGAAACAACATCTTTCACAATAGCCACAAATAGCATAAAATATCTCGGAGTAACTCTAACCAAACAAGTAGAAGACTTGTATGACAAGAACTTTAAACCTTTGGGGGCTGGAGAGATGGCTCAGAGGTTAAAAGCATGGCCTGCTCATCCAAAAGTCCTGAGTTCAATTCCCAGCAACCATATGGTGGCTCACAACCATCTGTAATGAGGTTTGATGCCCTCTTCTGGCCTGCAGACAAACAAGCAGACAAAATATGTATAATAAATAAATAAATATAAAAAAGAACTTTAAATCTTTGAAGAAAGAAATTGAAAAAGACACCAGAAAGTGGAAAGATATCCCATGCTCTTGGGTAGGCAGAATTAACATAGTAAAAGTGGAAATCTTACCAAAAGCAATCTACAGATTCAAAGCATTGCCCAGCAAAATCCCAGCAAAATTCTTCAGACCTTGAAAGAATGGTGCTCAACTTCATATGGAAAAGCAAAAACCCCAGGATAGCCAAAACAATCCTGTACAATAAAAGAACTTCTGGAGGCATCACAATCCCTGACTTCAAACTCTAATACAGAGCTACAGTACTAAAAACAGCCTGATATTGGCATAAGAACAGACAGGAGGAACAATGGAACTGAATAGAAGACCCAGATATCAATCCATACAGCTTCGAACACCTGATTTTTGACAAAGAAGCAAAAAATATCAAATGGAAAAAGGAAAGCATATTTAACAAATTGTGTTGCCATAACTGGATATTAACATGTAGAAGAATGAAAACACATCTGTGTCTATCACTATGTACAAAAATAAAGTCCAAATGGATCAAAGACCTCAACATAAAGCCAGCCACACTGAACCTCATAGAAGAGAAAGTGGGAAGTACATTTGAATGCATTGGCATGGGAGACCACTTCTTAAATATAACCAGCAGCACAGACACTGAGAGAAACAATTAATATGGGACCTCCTGAAACTGAAAAGCTTCTGTAAAGCAAAGGATATGGTCAACAAGACAAAACAACAACCTACAGAATAGGAAAAGATCTTCACTAACCTCACATCAAAAAGAGGTCTGATCTCCAAAATATACAAAGAACTCAAGAATGTGGTCATCAAAAGAACACATGATCCAATAAAAATGGAGTACAGACCTAAACAGAGAACTCTTAACAGAGGAATCTAAAATGGCTGAAAGACAGTTAAGGAAATATTCAACATCCTTAGTCATCAGAGAAATGCAAATCAAAACAATTCTGAGATTCCATTTTACATCTGAAAGAATGGCCAAGATCAAAAACACTGATGACAACTTATGCTGGAGAGGTTGTGGGGTAAAGGGAACACTTCTGCATTGCTGTTGGGAATGCAAGCTGATACAGGCCCTTTGGATGTCAGTGTGGTGATGTCTCAGAAAATTAGGAAACAACTTTTTTCAAGACCCAATAATACCACTTTTGGGTATATATCCAAAGAATGCTCAATCATGCCACAAGGACATGTGCTCAACTATATTCATAGCAGCATTGTTTGTCATAACCAGAAACTGGAAACAACTTAAATGCCCCTCGACCGAAGAATGGATAAGAAAAATATGGTACATTTACACTATGGAATACTTCACAGCAGGAAAAAATAATAACATCTTGAATTTTGCAGGAAAATGGATGGTGCTAGAAAACATCATTTTGAGTGAGGTAATCCAGACACAGAAAGACAATTATCACATGTAGTCACTCATAGGTGGTTTTTAAATATAAAGCAAAGAAAGCCAGCCTACAAACCACAATCCCAGAGAATTCAGACAACAATAAGGACACTAAGAGAGACTTACATAGGTCTAATCTACATGGGAAGTAGAGAAAGATAAGATTTCTTGAGTGAATTTGGAACATGGGGACCTTGGGGGAGGGTTGAAGCAGGGAGGGTAGAGGCAGGGAGTGGAACAGAGAAAAATGTTGAGCTCAATAAAGATCAACAAAAAAATCAGGTGTCCATAAGTGTGTGCATTTATGTCTGAGTCTTCAATTTAATTCCATTGATCAATGAATATGTCTGTTTTTATGCCAATACCATACTGTTTTTGTTACTAGAACTCTGTATATCACTTGAAATCTGGGATGGTGATTCCTCCAACAGTTCTTTTATTGTTCAGGGTTGTTTTAGCTGTCCTACTTGTGTGTGTGTTTCCAAATTAAATTGAAAATTGTCTTTTCAATTTTGGGTGGAGGGGGGTTCGAGACAGGATTTCTCTGTGTAACAACACTGGCTCTCCTGGAATTCACTGTGTAGATCAGACTGGCCTTGAACTCACAGAGATCTGCCTGCTTCTGTGTAACATGAGCAGGGGCCTGCTTGTTGTGGTTTCTGTTGATGGAGGAGGGTCATCTTTCTATCTGTTGCTTCATTGGTTAAGTAATAAAGAAACTGCTTGGCCCCTTTCATAGGACAGAAAATTAGGTAGGCGGAGTAAACAGAACAGAATGCTGGGAGAAAGAAGCCGAGTCAGGCAGTCGCCATGGTTCTCCAACTCCAGACAGACACAGGTTAAGATCTTTCCTGGTAAGCGCACCTCGTGGTGCTACATAGATGATTAGAAATGGGTTAAGAGGCTGAAATTAATGGGCCAGGCAGTGTTTAAAAGAATACAGTTGGCTAAAATCAAAAACACCAATGATAGCCTTTGCTGGAGAGGTTGTGGAGAAAGGGGTACACTCATCCATTGCTGGTGGGAATGCAAACTTGTGCAACCACTCTGGAAAGCAGTGTGGAGGTTTCTCAGTAAATTTGGGATCAACCTACCCATGGACCCAGCAATACCACTCTTGGGAATATACCCAAGAGAGGCCTTATCACACAACAAAAGTATATGCTCTACTATGTTTATAGCAGCATTGTTTGTAATAGCCAGAACCTGGAAACAACCTAGATGCCCTTCAATTGAA